>NW_027262877.1:96744-314347 GCF_902827115.2 Pseudochaenichthys georgianus | reverse complement strand
AGAGAGAGAGAGAGAGAGGTTAGCATCTGGTGCTAGCTAGCTGCGCTAACAGGTATAAGGAGCTGTTTAAATGAAAACAGAGGAGCGACATTTCGCCACAACTGCGCCGAGCACTTGACTTTATGCAGGAAGCAGACAGTGGGACATTGTACGAGAAGTCAGCACGGATAGTGCGCACAACATGATTGCAGCGTCCAGGCAGCTCCCGTTCGAGCATATGCCTTGAGTTGCACATAGCTCCAACACTCCATCACACACGACCCTTTAGCTTTAGCCGTGTTCGTGGTGATTGTGCCTTTTTAGGGAATATTGTTACAAATACCAGACAATTAAAATGTCGTGCTGTGCGCTTGAATGTACTAACAGAACTTCCAAGAAGACTAACATGATAATATTATACATGTTAACCCCGTTCACAGGTGTTTGTGTGCTTGGTAGCATAGCTTGTTACTTATTAACCAGCTAAGGACGTAATTCTTTATGCATACAGAGGTTGTTGTGTTTAATATTCATGAGAATGTGTCATTGTTTAAATGATAATAAACATTTGCATAAAGTATATTTGTCCACTGATATGTTGATAAGAATATTAAAAACTTGAAAAATATTCCTCTAAGGAACATTTAGAACAGATCAAAAATGTGCGATTAATCGCGATTAAATATTTTAATCGACTGACAACCCTAATACATATACATTTTAGTTTATGATTCAGCCTTGGGTAAGACTTTTATAGTCTATGGCTATGACGCCCATAATGCTAAACGGGAGCAAATGTTAATAGGGCACCCAATTATCCCAGTGGTGGCCGCCGGAGCTAACGGAGCCGCAGTGGGCTAGCTCCGGGCGGTGGAGTCCGTCTTTTCTCAACGTGTGAATGACAACCATTAAGAATAACAAAATATAGCTAATTCTCTTGCAGATTGTCTCATTTGATTATGAATGTAACGTTTATATAGGGGAACTACACTGTTAGCAGTAACTTGGTATGCATGTATTTCATGTTAGCTTAGCTTCTTAGCATGAGCTAGCTCTGTTTACTTCCAGTTCGGAGGCAGCAGGTCGCGCCTCGGCTCCGCCTCTTTGCCCTTATAGAGAGGCGAAGTCACGACCATCTACTTCCGGCCCATGGGACCCCGGAAGCGAAACATTTACATTGAATTCAATGGAGAGAGAAAGCGTATCTTTTGATCCCGTTTGAATTGTGCCATGAACTACACATATGATGTTTGTCAATCTTAAACAATAAGTTCCATGTCAAAAAAGTCACATTTTGTCGTAAAACTGTTGAAATATAAGACTGAAAAATACGCGACTACAAATCCCAAATCCCATTCTGGGTCGCGTATGTGATGTCACAGGCGATAATGCTCCAAGTGGTTGCGACTCGTAATTAAAGCGAAGAAGATCTCATAACTGATTTATTCCCTCCAATAAATAAGAGATTGCTAAAAATAAATTCACTTTTACAAGATGCCTGTGTGCTTTGTACCAGGTTGTGATCATACCACTTGCTCGTTCTATCAATTCCCGTCTGATGAAAGGACCAGGAGTCGTTGGACCAAACCTATTGGGTAATACACATGTTGTGCATGGAACATAGTCAAGTTAGCTACCTAGCTAGTAGCGAGCACGTTAGTTAGCATTACATTACTTAGCTTTGTCATTTTTAGTAGCCTGAAGTAAACCAACATGTTAAACAGTAAGAGTAGTCATGATGGTAAGTATTTCGTGAAACATTTGAAGAGTAGCCTATCGCCCCCTCCACCGGGTGCTAAGGAAGCAGTCAGGGAGAGTCGAAGGCAGGCAGGCAGCTTTGCATGACATTCTTCTGGACGTGTTTCATCGTGATGACAGTGAGGGTCAATCTGTGTGTTGGAAAGACAGTAGAGTGATTACTGAGAGAACATTATTAGAAGAGATAATTATTCAAAGTGTTGTTACTGACCTTTTTCTCTTTTATTTCCTTTCCCTCACCTGTAACTGCTGAGACCCTGAGGAACATGCACACTGACCTGCTCTGGCAACCTGACTTCCACTGTACGTAATAGTATTTGGTTATGGTATATTATGTATATACATCAAAGGCACAATGCACCCCCCAGAGACACACATGTATTGAGTGTGATATTGTGCATAGGTCAAGTAAAATCATCTTTACACACTAGAAAACTGTAGGAGCGGCAACTTGTTTTGAAATTGTATTTTTAATATCCGATAATAAAGTTGTTCTGTTTTCTTTATTCTTCTCTCTTCCCAGCTCCATCCATCGCCGTGCTCTGTTCCTGCAGGTCCTGCTTGCTAACCAATGCTCATATGTTTTTACACAATTACAAATAAAGTCAATGTATTGTATGACATGAAGTTGTGCTTCATTCGGAGTCAATAATACATTCATTCTGCCTTCAACTGCACAATGATCGTGGACTGCCCCGACATCCATGTAGCATATCATTTTCTCATTGTAGACGAGCAGACAGGGAGCCAGATGAGAAAAGCAGAATAAGCAGCTGCCATTTTCCACATGGAAAAGAGAAAGGGCCAAGTGTATGGACAAAAGAGAAAGGGAGCTTAGCTGTTTTCAAACCGGTTCATGTGTCACTTAGTTTACTGAACCGTGATGAATGAAAGAAATGAGTGAGGTAGTAGTTTACTGAAGTTACAAAGACATTAATATGAGTAACAGGTCAGTGTAAACACAAGCTTCTGTCAACTATGGATCATTCAAACTATATACAAATATGTAATAAAGTTCTAAAACAAGTATTCGGTATATTCCTTGATAGCTTTTGGAGAAGGTTGTTTTTAAGTTTACTAAAATCTATCGTTTCAACTGTTTCACTTTATAAAAAGGAACAGGTGAGTAGAGCATCATTGAGTTTCTTATTCTGTCAGTAAATCATCCAAATGAATGTTTTTCATTATTTTAGTCAACCCTAAACAAATTGATTGTACCTTTTTAATAATGACCTTACATGGTCGCAAAGTTAAATTTAACTTCAGAAAATCAGATCTGTTCTGAGAAAAAACTAATAAATGTTTAAAGATAGGAACTTGCCATCCCACTGAAATCAGTCCGTAGAGATTTAAATATAGAGTTACATACAGATCCATGTTGCAGCAAAAGATGGAATAACTAAGAAGCACGCAGTATAATAATAATTACATGCAACAATTAAATAACTGCTCAGCGTCTCCACCACAATCCCAATCTGCTGTGTCCTGTTTTCCTCCCCTCTGCATTACACCCATCACACATACGGAACACAACGCAGAGTCTGAGGGTGTTAAGAGTATGTTTATTTAAATGTCCTCCTCTCTACTGGCCAACACAGGGAGCATATGCTGGGTGTAGAAGTTCTCCAGGAGGAGGAGATTTCCATGCCATGCAGGTTCTTTGGGGATGGGGATGATGATCGCCTCCTTCGTGGTCCACACAACAAAGTAGCAGAGACTCCGGTCTGTGATGTGCAGCTGCCCTTGGACCTGGTGCCAGTGTGGGTGATTCTCCTTGAGAACATAAGACCCACCCTCCTCACGGAGACAGAAGGATGGTAACTGGACTGCCTCCGCGATGGTCATGTTCCTCTGGCTGTGTGGATACTTCACCTCCAGCAGGGCAAATGGCTGCACAAGTCCATCGGGTGATGCTCCCAAAACACTGACTCGCTCACAAAGAGACCAGACTCGAAGACTGTCACCCGATAGGCCTGCACAAAAGCCTTCACCCCTTCGGCCTCTTTTACAACCCCCCAGTTGACAGCCATGACTCCGTCCAAGTTGTACCCCTCAAGCACCCTCTTCATGAGGGATGCGCATGGAGTGGATGAAAGTCCCGACCGCAGCACAGCACCAAACTTGCTGGCTGTCAACCTGCCTTGTCTGTGTAACTGCCACTGAGGATTTGTCCGCTGTCCTACGGTGGCTGTCTGGATGGCAGCTTGCTGGTCTCTGCTCAGTCGCATTGAGGCAAGAATTGCCTCAAGCCCCCGACCCCCATGCCCCTTCACCAGCTCCGGCACGGTGACAATAGCCTGCTGATAAGGCTGCGGCTCTGGCTCAGGTGATAAAAGCCATGCCATGCCACACTGTGCGCCCCTCAGTGCAGACCTGAACCAGTCTACATCCTGAGTGGCGATGTCTCTGGCCAGTGGGTTGTATGTCTCCTCTCACTGTTGGTAAAGTTGAGACACCGGCTGGACTACTTTGGAAGTGCCAGGCTTCCTCCACTGGCACTCAACATCTGTGGAGCTGATCTGCCACATGGCACATATTGCCAATGCTGCAGCGTGGCTGCATTTGTACATCCCCCGTGCACAATCACAGACAGCGCTCTGCATCGCGCCATCATCTCCCATGCAGATCTGTACAAATAAAGTGAGTACCATTTGTTAGCATGCTATAATAGATTGAATGAGCAATAATACAAGGATGGTCCGGATCTGGGGGTGGGAGGGGTTCTTTTTCCATAGTTTTGTCCTCTTGTCTGATTATTGTTGTTTGTTTTTTCTGTACTGGTTGTGATTGCACATTGTATTTTTCTAAATGTGTATGAATACATTTTTGAAAAACATTTGATCAACAAAAAAAAGGAATTGGTCAGGATCTAGACTCAGTGTGTAGTTTATTAATTAAATAAACGCTCTCTACATTAGGAAAACACATACCAGTGCACCCGAGGGAGTCACACACAGCTGTGCCTGGATAACCAAACAAATTGACAAGATAACCAAAATCCTTGAATCTACACACAGCAAATAAACTCAAATGACAACGAGATGTAAAAGGAGATCACACATACAGTATAGTCAATATGAAACTGGCCGCTTCAATCTGAAGAGCAACTAAAACAAAACACGGGAGTCTGTGCATCTGATCATCAGATCAAGGGGGGTGCTGGGGAACTCCAGTTCGAAACCCGCTCCTGCCGCCACTGCGTCAGGCCGTTGTGTCCTTGGGCAAGACACTTCACCCGGATTTGCTCCTGTGGGTATTGTCCAAAGTACATGTATGATACCAATGTGTACTTGTAAAAGCGCCTCGATGACCTCGAGGCGTGAAGATGGACGGTGTGGCGCAGTGCGCTGTGCAATGATCAAGGGGTGAAACCCGCCGCTGCTGCGTCTGTAAAGCCGCTGTGTCCTTGGGCAAGACACTTCACCTGAACTTGCTCCTGTGGGTATTGTCCACAGTGACCATTGCATGTATAAAAATATGTGTAATGTGTATTTGTGAAGCGCTTTGAGCACTGGAAAAGCACTATAATAAATTTAAGGAATTAATTATTATTATTTGTGAACACTAATGTTATCCACAGCATACACAGAGACCACGAAGTTCTTAAGGAGAAAACTAGTTACTGAAACAAAACACGTTAGTGTACCTTGTTAGCTAATGTTAGCTAGCTGACATTAACCTTACACATTGCAATCATATTACTCACCAACATCTTGTAAAGCCAGTCCCGCTGCTATTACAGAACCGACTAACTCCCCTTTCGTGTATGTTCAGCTCTCAACGTGCCCAGACTTGTAGTGATGTTCACCTCGTTGTATACTTTTATTCTCATTCTGAAAGAAACAGGTGAAATTTGCTAACGTTACGGCCGTCTTTGTGATGGTGACGCGTATTGTGCGAGACCAGAGACCTGTAGTTCACTCAGCGGTTTCACACAAAAAAATGTGTAACTTCACAGTTTTAAGACACATTTTAATTTTTTTGACTCGCAAAATATTCTTTTAAATTGACAAACATCATATGTGTCATTCGTGGCACAATTCAAACGGGATCAAAAGATAACCTTTCTCTCTCCATTGACTTCAATGTATAATTTTCCGCTTCCGGGGTCCCATGGAGGCTCCCGGAAGGGGAGGGACTTCGCCTCTCTATAGACCGGAGACTATTCTTTTACCGTTCAGTTTGAATTTCACAATAAAGTTAGTAATATTTTGTTTTCACATTATTGTTTTTGATTAACTATAGACCGCTGGGTCATGTTAAGACCATCTTTTCTGTGTCGCTGTGGGGTTTTTCCATCGCTTTTGTGTTCCAAATATCAAAACAATAGCTAAATATATCCGCCGTAAACTAAACCAGAAACAGCAGTATATTTTATTTTGTTAACACAGTAAACTTGACAGCTTTTTAACCCAAACCACCTACTGGTTAAAGCACGTTATTACACGTTTAGAGTAATGCAATGCAGGTAGATTGTGTTCCTTTATAATGACTGTTTAAAATGCCTTTTTCTTAATGTCTTTTATTATTATTAACTACTTGTACAATATTGCCAGGGCTCCCTGTTTGAACTGGTCCCGTTTTTCCCCGCATCGTGATAACTCTCACCTCAATGACAGAGAATCAGCAGAAAGAAAACAGAAATATATTGAGGTGACTTAATAACCATCATGTAATCAAGGGGCGTCTGAAAGACACATTCACTCATTGATTATATATATGTAGTTATAAAACGGACAAGTAAAATCAAGCAATCTGATTGGTTCTTAGCCGTGATATACTGAGCGTATACCACGGGTATAATTGTAAATTACTTTTCACAACAAGTCAGTATCCCTCCGCGTCTGAGTAAAACAGTATACCGTTGGGCTGAAAAGCAAACTGCTTGAACAAGAAAGCAGCGGAGAAGTAACGGGGCAGAAACCCTCCTTTTTACGCAGCGGTCCAGACATAGACATCAAACGGCAAAACATATTCAGTGTGCAGTTCCTTTGGCATTAGGGCAGGGATATCTAGATACTTTCCAAGGTTTGACATTATGAATTGTGCTACTTTTAAAGCAAGCAACGATGTTTTCAAATCTGTAATCAAAGACACTCACAATCACACTATAGATCCTACACATCCACTGGACATGGATTCTAAGAGTACAATATACACTTCTCTCCAGAAATCTAATCAAAAAGCGTTTTAATGCCAAACTATTCCACAATGTAGGATTTTCCAAAGAGGGTTATTTGTGAATAAACGGGAGCATGTTGTTTCTCACACGACCACACTTTAAAACGTGGCTATGGGTCGTAATCTAAGGGGCTTAAACAATCGACCTCTTTGGTCGTGTTTTGTAGGAGGACCGGCTGGTCTGTTTCTAAGGCCATTTTATTTGTGGTAGTCTGATCATTTCAACAAGAGAATAGAATCAAACTGATAACATCGTAAATATGTTCCAGATACATGAAGCAGATAATGAACAGTGAAACTCGCTCATGGACTTTAAGAAAAGGTTTTCCCACACTCTTTGTAGGAGCCATTTTATGGGTGTTGCTGGCGTCTCAGTTTACCTTATTTATATGAATAGTGCAATATCAGGGTCTATGCAGGAATCCTGAAGTCAGATTTAATACCTTTGAAGACCTTTAAGACCCTTTCCATACATTTTAAGACCTCATCGCAACTCCCAGTTCTAACCGGGTACATTGGCGACACACTTTACCTCACATGTACTATATTGATATATAGCTAAACAGAGTGCAGACAGACTAGCCTCCTCTCCACATGAACTTCACCCTCTCTGTGAAGGTCAGGGTTCATGCAGCATGCTGCTTTGCTGCTTCTGTGCTCTTTCATTCCAGTAGAACTCCTCAGAAACCAGTAGAAACCAGTATATGACCAATTAACAAAACAATTGACAAAACTTTGAACTATGAAATATATTAAACTTTGGTGAGCTTCAGCGGGGTAATGCCATATAGGAGCTCCCTCACAAACACCCAGGGGTTCAATTGGGCTGGGGCTGTCCGGGGCTAAGCCCGGCACAGAGGACGATGCTCTGACGTCATCACCCTCTCATTATAACTCATTATACATCTATAAAACTATAAATATTAAACTTTACTTCACGTGTTCATTTGAGAACAGCTGTTACAAACCTGGGTGAAGGTTACAGTTCATTTAAATGAAAGATACAACGTTACTCCACACTCATGGTTCAGTCCACCTTAAGAAATAAGACCGACCTCGGAAGCAATTGTGTTTTAAAAAAACCTTTATTGACACGAGTACACTTTTTTATAAGAATATAACTAAACCACAGAAATGACTCCGGAAAAGCTGCAGATAGAGCCATAAGAAATGAATGCAACTGATTTCATCCGCGCGGTTTGGCTTTATGAAGCAGGCACGCAAACGGTTACGCCATGACGCAAACGATGAGGCAACGACGCATTACCAGTCGGTCTCTGGGCGGTGTGAAAAGAGCCAGAGCTAAACCGAAGAACTGGTTCTGAACCTGGAAAGCTCTAGCACGGAGCTTGAACCGGAGTTGCGTTGGTGTGAATGAGGTCAAGGTGGCCCCATGCATAGCGTGCCATAAAATGCTGCTTCTTATTTTAAGTTTCGTTGCCTTGCTCCGCTCGGTGGGGGGGGTATACCTGAGAGATATACAGCAGGAGAACACGCCGTCCACCGCGGAGAATAAACAGAAGGGCAACCATGCTCCGGGGTCTTCTTCGCTGCTTTTGGTGTATTTTGTGGCGGCAGCAGTGCCACTTACAGGCCTGACATATGTACTACAGCGTTTCCAGCATTTCCAGCGGTCTAGTGTGAACGGACGCGTTAATGAATCGTATGCGCGTGAACGGAAGACTTTTTTGCGTTTGCGTGTTACTGTATGCGTCCTCGTGGGGCCGGGGTCTAAGCCAAACTATATCCGGTCACAGAGATCTGCTATTTTAAAGTAAGGTCAACACATATCGACCCTAAATATAGTCTATATTAAGAACGAGAAAAGTCTTAACATATATATCGTTTTTTGTAAACATATGACAAATGTGTGAGGGTGATCAACGTGAATGCTCAGGTTCCACCTTAACACGCAGACACGTTGCTTCACCATGAGCAGAAACCTTTATATATACAGTCTATGGCAGAAACTCTGAAACTCATGTTAAGTTTCTCCATCGTTGTGTACAAACTGGATAAAACGCGGGCTTGTTGTTGTTGTTCAGGAGTTGATCTGTCTCTGCCCCCGCCTCGACGTAAGTGTGACGTATGCGGTGCTTTTGCTCTGGCCGGACAATTTTTTTGGTGCTTGAAACGAACCGGATTCTGGAGCTAAGAGGCTGCTCCGCTGCGGTGTGAAGAGGAAAACCCGGTGCTTTTCAAGCTCCAGCTCCGAACCGGCCCTGGAACACCGTTGGTGTGAATGAGGTATCCGAGCCACTCAGCCTGATACCTTGAGGGGGTTTCCCGACATGTCGTTGCAGTAAATGAAAGGGTGTTTCATGTTGTCGTTGCTGTGGACCTTCTTAATACCTTGGAAAATGCCGTTTAATATTTTTTAATAGCCTTAATGTTCGCTAAATTGATCAACTTTTAATACTTTTTAAGACACCCTGAATGTTATTTTGAACACTTGGTGGTGGGGTGTATAAAAGGGGTCATAGGTGACAGGAGAGGAAGTGGACACAGAAGGAAGAGCATACCGATTCTACCAGACGGCCAGCCCAGACGATGCTCATACTACAACTATTGACAGTGTACTTAAACCTTGGTATGTAAAGCAATGAAACGGCGCGCTGTCGGCAGACGGACAGAAAACGAAACTAAAAGGAACATTGAACAATATGCCTGTCAATTCTGACGTTACGTCAACAGATGGCGCTGTTGGGATGGGATCTGTAATGGAAAAAAGGATTACCCAACACAAGGCCAATAGATGGGAATTGTTTATTGTAAACTGTGAAAAAAACTAAATATGCTTAATTGCGGCTCCGACACTCTGAAACCCACTATGGTTTTTCTCCTGAGTGAACACGAAGATGTGATTCTAGAGCACTTGATTGAGTGAACGTTTTCCCACACTCTTCACAGCTGTAAGGTTTTTCTCCAGTATGAATACGTTGATGTGTTTTGAGAGCACCTGATTGAGTGAAAGTTGTCCCACACTCTTCACACCAGTACGGTTTTTCTCCAGTGTGAATACGGTGATGTGATTCTAGAGCACTTGATTGAGTGAACGTTTTCCCACACTCTTCACACCAGTACGGTTTTTCTCCAGTGTGAATAAGGTGATGTCTTTTGAGAGCATCTGATTTAGTGAAAGTTGTCCCACACTCTTCACAGCTGTAAGGTTTTTCTCCAGTATGAATACGTTGATGTGTTTTGAGAATACTTGATGTAGTGAAAGTTGTCCCACACTCTTCACAGCTGTAAGGTTTTTCTCCAGTGTGAATACGTTGATGTGATTTGAGAGCACCTGATTGAGTGAAAGTTGTCCCACACTCTTCACAGCTGTAAGGTTTTTCTCCAGTATGAATACGTTGATGTCTTTTGAGAGCACCTGATGTAGTGAATGTTGTCCCACACTCTTCACAGCTGTAAGGTTTTTCTCCAGTGTGAATACGTTGATGTGTTTTGAGAGCACCTGATGTAGTGAAAGTTTTCCCACACTCTTCACAGCTGTACGGTTTTTCTCCTGTGTGAATACGCAGGTGGCTCTTTAAATTTCCAGATGTTGTAAAGGATTTGTCACATTGCTGACAGCTGTGACGTCTCTCTCTTCCTTTCGGTTTCTAGAACAGACGGACAGAGAAAGAGAGAAAGTCAATCTAAAAAGCATAAATACACAAGTTAACACAATAAAAACTCACTTAATATAAAGCTTGAGTTAACAAAATACTACTTATCAACTGTTTGTCTTTATTATATTTGATACAGTAATACAGCAATATTCTAACCAAAGTATATACCAGAGGTGGGGGACTCGAGTCACATGAATTGACTCGAGTCACATGAATTGACTTGTCTATTTTTGACTTGAGACTTGCTTGACTAACATTGATAAAAGACTCGACTTGACTTTGACTTGGTATTCATGACCTGAGACTTAGGCTTGAGACAGATGACTCGAAAGGACTTTTCTTTTTAAAATAGAATATTTGAATTTGTATTGTACGAAGCACCTAGAGGGCAATGAAAGAAAAAAAAGAGGAAAAGTCTCTCGTTCGCAGGAGAAAGTAGAAAGTGGAGCGCCCAGGAGACGGCCGTTTCATTGCAGACCGTTATGTTTATGTGGGGAAATACATACATTATTTGAGATATATTTCAAACTCGGACTTCATTTTAGGGACATTTCGGCCAGGGGTGTAGAGTTATTTGTTCAAGCACCGGATCGGCAAAACAGGAGAGTCTGTGAACCAGTCTGCCTTGACCTATGTATTCATGTCTGACTCTCACAGTATCTGCTGCTTCATAGAAGAAACCCTCCTCCACTTCATGAAATCTCTGCAGCACCAGGAGGCAGTAACGTGTAACTCAGCAGTCCACAATCATCCTGGTGCCAAAAAAGAACAACATCGGCTGCCTAAATGCCTAAATGACTAAATGACTACCGTCCAGTGGCACTCACCTCCACCCCCGCTAAAGTTTTTGAGAAGGTGGTCCGTCCCCACATCGTCTCATCCCTCCTTCCCGGTCTGGACCCCCACCAGTTTGCCTACAGGGCCAACAGGTCCACGGAGGACGCCATCGCCACAGCTGTCCACTCTACCCTGTCTCACCTGCAGAGTAGGGGGAGCTACGCACGGATGCTCTTCGTGGACTTCAGCTCTGCATTTAATACCATCCTCCCCGACAGACTGGTGACCAAGCTATCAGTCCTGGGAGTATCCCATTCCTTGTGTCTATGGATTAAGGACTTCCTGTCTGATCGCCCCCAGAGAGTGAGGATTGGCACCCACACCTCCACGTCCCTCAGTCTCAGCACCGGATCACCACAGGGCTGCGTGCTGAGCCCCCTACTATACGCCCTCTACACCTATGATCTCGTCCCCGCCCACACCATCAACTCCATCATAAAGTTCGCTGATGATACCACCGTGGTGGGCTGCATCTCAGGGGGTGACGAGACCGCGTACATGGAAGAGGTGGAGCAACTGCTAGCGTCGTGCAAAGTAAACAACCTGCAGCTGAACAAGCTGAAAACCCAGGAAATTATCATTGACTTTAGGAGGAAGAAGACCGCCATGCAGCCCCTGTACATTGATGGAGGCTGTGAGAGTCTCCGTGATCAAACTCCTGGGCGTTCACCTGGCGGAGGACCTGTCCTGGAGGACCAACACCACGGCGACCGTCAAGAAGGCACAGCAGAGACTCTACTTCCTGAGAATACTCAAGAGATACCACCTCAGACAGGACCTGCTTGTGTCCTTCTACCGCTGCGCCGTGGAGAGCATCCTCACCGACTGCATCTGCGTGGTTCCTCAGCTGCACAGCCGCAAAGAAGGGTGCGCTCCAAAGGGTCATCAACTCGGCCCAGAAGATCATCGGTCGCCCCCTCCCCTCCCTGGAGGCACTGTACAGCTCTCGTTGCCTTAAGAAGGCAGTCAAGATCCTCAAGGACCCACACCAGATGATACTGTGATGTACTGTGCAGGTCCCTCCATTCAGGAGGCTGGTGTTAAATTACAAGCTGTTTTTAACACTATTCAGACTCAGCTCTCTGAATTAAAGCTTCTTTTAAATGTGGATCAAACCAAGGTAATGCTCTTTTCAAAAGCTAAAAAGACTCCAGAGCCTGTTTTAGATATTGTAACTACGCAAGGAACAAAACTTGAAGTTGTTGCCTGTTACAAATACCTGGGTATCTGGCTTGATGATTGTCTCACTTTTAAACTTCATGTCAATAACCTGCTTAAAAAACGGAGGGTTAGACTAGGTTTCTTTTTCAGAAACAAGTCCTGTTTCTCGCTTGAGGCCAGGAAGAGGCTCTGTGATCTTTTTACCTGTGCTGGACTATGGTGATCTGGTCTATATGAATGCACTTGCCAATTACTGTATACCAAGGCAGGTTTACCATCACTCTCTGTACGGAGGCTCAGTCACTGGTACACGTTTATCTATAAAACTTTGTTGGGTAAACTCCCGTATTATATCTGCTCTCTGATCACACAGAGAGTTGCAAGCAGCTATTGTCTGAGGTCACAGGATGTAGTCTTGTTAGATGTGCCAAGAGCAAGGACTGTCTTCGGTAAGACAGCTTTTATGTGCAGCTCCACTTGCTTGGAACAATCTTCAGCAGGAATTGAAACTGAGCAATCTCATTCCTCTGCATGTTTTTAAAGCTAGGGTAAATGAAATGCTTGCTGATACAATGGGCACTTGTAAATGTCTATAACTATGTATCCTGTAAATATAATGTATAATGTCCTTTATTGTTTTATGTTTCATGTGGAACCTATATGCTGCAGGTCTCCCTTGAAAAAGAGATCTATGATCTCAATGGGACCAATCTGAATAAATAAAGGTTTGAAATGAAATGAAACCACCCGGGTAACGAGCACTTCGTACGGCTGCGCTCAGGCAGGCGCTTCCGCACCATGTCTTCCCGGACAAACAGACTCACGTTCAGTTTCTTTCCCAGGGCCATATGTGCACTAAACGCTGCTAATATTTAAATTATATAAGCCTTCCGTGCAATACGAGGGGAATCGTGCAATTTAATTTATTTATTATTTATTTATGTACATATTCCCTTTTTTAAGTTCCATTTATTGTTTTTATATTGTCTTGTTGTTTTTATAGTGTCTTGTTGTTTTTATATTGTCTTGTTGTTTTTATATTGTCTTGTTGTTGCGTGTTGGCACCTTGAGTCTATTGTAATTTCGTTGTACCTGAACAATGACAAATAAAGATAGATCTATCTAATCTGAGAAGATGCAAAGAGCTGCAAAGAGCCTTCACTGTGTTTCCCTTCATTAGAACAAGCGACCACACACACACACACACACACACACACACACACACACACACACACACACACACACACACACACACACACACACACACACACACACACACACACACACACACACACACACACACACACACACACACACACACACACACAAAGTTTAGACAAAAAAAAAAACCCAAGAGGAACGGAGCACACTGAGACTCGCAGTGACCGGATGCCGTCTCCCTCTGTCTTCAGTTAAAAGTGTGTGTCGAGAATTCGGGTGTATTTTACAGTTTGTTGTTTACGTGCCTCCCAGCGGCAGAGGACACTGTGTTCACGAGCTGCAACTCAGCCACCCCGATGCACCGGCAATAGTGCTCGGGACATGAAGCAATGTCGCCTGGAGACTGTTACCTGGGTTCCAGCAGTGTGTTAGGGATCACAGCAGGAAAGACACTATCCTGGACAAATGCTTTGTTAATGATAAAGGAGCCTATGTGTCTAAATACAGACACCAATACTGACCTCTGATCATAATGTTGTGAATATGATACCAGTGGATAAGACCAAACTCAAGGGAACCAGAAAAGAAAGTAATAAATCATATGTGACTAAGGACATGAAACAAAGACTACGGAGCACTTGAACAGACAGAGAGAGAACTGAAAGTCAAATTGAGGGAATCAAAACACACAGAGAGCTTTTGGGAAATGCTTTTAAAGCCAAAGACCCCAAAAAAGTGTGGGACACCATGAGAACCGTGACAGGAATGACCGCCATGCAGCCCCTGTACATTGATGGAGGCTGTGAGAGCAACTTGACCAAACCCTGTCATCTGCCATCACAACCAATGTAGGGCCCCCAGGGCTGCGGGAGTTCAGCTGTGCTCTCAGCTTCTTTTAGCTTCTTTTGATGACTTTACTGAACTGCTGTCTATAGTGTGATTTGACTTTGACCGTCTAGTCATTGTTGGTGATTTTAACATCCATGTTGACAACCCCCAGGACAGAGGGGCTAAAGAACTGTTTTGTGTTCTTGATAACTATGGTGGGGACCCTCTCATGACATCCAACTATAGGCCCATCAGTATCTTACCCATAGTATCCAAGGTATTTGAGAAATTGATTGCCAAACAAATCATCAATCATCTTAACAACAGCTCCTTTCCACTGCATCCAATGCAATTTGGATTCAGGGCTAATCACTCAACAGAAACAGCGACATGCTTCTTCGTGGAGAAAGATAAGGCATCAATGGACAGGGGTGGGGTTGCGGGGGCCGTGTTCCTTGACTTACGGAAAGCTTTTGACACTGTTATTCACAACATCTTATTGCAAAAAATACTCAACTTACATGTTTCTATAGAATTCACCAACCTCTTTAATTCGTATCTTTCATCCCGCTCCCAATGTGTTCAAATTGAGAACCATAAGTCTAGTGTTTGTCAACTGGAGTACCGCAGGGCTCTGTATGGGGCCCAATCCTGTATAAATGATCTGCCTTCTGTGTGTGGAGAATGTGATGTATTAATGTATGCTGATGACAGTTGTTTCAAGTACAAGTACTGAGGAGTACATATTGACACAAACCTCAATTTCAAAACCCATATCAAAAAGGTCTGCAATAAAGTAAAGTGCAATCTGTCAAATTACAGATACATTAGAAACTTGCTATCATCTGCAGCAGCTAAGCTATACCTTCACTCCATGGTCCTCTCCCACATCAGCTACTGTCTGATCAGCTGGTCTGATGCTCACTCTGCAGCTCTAAGGCCACTGGAATCACTGTATAAACAAGCACTGGCTAGAGCTTGTACTGGCATATGATTTGATTGGCTGACGCTTCTACCGAAAGCTTCAGAAGCTTCAAAAGTTTAACATTGCTCAACTCTTGCAGCCTGAACCGCCAGGAAAGCTCCGCTCTGCTTCCCACAATGCAGTTCGGCGAAAAGTGACGTCACCCCATTCAAAGTGAATGGGCAGACGCGTTGGAAACCGTTTTTGAAGCTGACGAAGCTGTAGTGTGGACGGGCCGTCAGTCAGAACTGCACCCCTGTCAGACGAGACCTATACCAAGTGATGACACGTTAGGCTCGTGTTGTGTTCAAGGACCCTGACCATGGCTAGGAAAAACAGGCACTCGCTTCTTTAATTTTTTTGCGGTCTAGATTTCTCTAATTTTTTTTCTTTTTTGCTTGTGTTTATAAATTACCTCGAGGGACGTACCAAATTGTCTCGCGGGCCGTATACGTCCCGGGGGCCGGAGGTTCCCCACCCCTGGCTTACTGCATGGCTATTGAGACCACACGAAGGTTCGCAACAGGCTCACAAATGTGAGAGTGGAAAAACTGGTTGGCATTCGGCAAACCTAAGGCTCTTTGAGCCGGAGACAGAGCCATCCTCAACAAGGCTGGACAGTGACACTGCAGAGGAAGAGTGTGATGTTGATGAGGCCCAGGAAGAGCCCGTTGACTGAAAGGGTTTAGCCAAAATGCAGAGGATCGCTTGAAGGAAGATTTGCATGTTTAATGGGACTTTGTGGAGGGAGAAGGGCTCTTTTCATTTAACATTTTGAATGGGACTTTGTGGGGATCTTTGGATTGGGGTGCATTTTTGTTCATTTTTTAATGAGTGGGGTTGGGGGGGGATGAGTAACATTTAACTCAAAATTCCTGTTTTCGGTCTTCAATGAAACAAATAATTGTTCGATCAAATAATTAAAACTTGTTCCATTCTACTTTTTAAAAAAAATGTAAAAAAAAAAAATCTGTTGAAATGTCATGTTTTTCTGTTTAATTTTGCATCGAATATTTCCAAAATTCCCCAGCTTAACTTCCCATGGAAATGTCCACCCCTTTGCAACCCTAGCAGTAACTATAGCAGCGTTTCACAAAGTGTGGGGCGCAGAGATGTGATAGGTGGGTCGCGAACGGACGGGAGATTTTTTATGTTTTGGACCCCAGGCCGGAATCGAACCTGGGTCCTCGCGGGCGGTAGTGGATTATTACAGCCGGAGACTCGCAACGGCGGTGGACTTTCACAGCACCGCTGCACCAGACCTGCCAGAGCCTCGCAACGGCGGGTGTTTGCGGCGGCGGATGCGGTACCGGCACAGCGGCGCTGTGAAAGTCCACGGCCCACCTATGCCAGAGCCAGCGGCCCAACGGGAAAAGTCCCGAATCTTCCGATGGCCAATCCGAGCCTGCTCACACACACACACAACTGAAACCAAAGTCATTTGCAGACATATGTATAAATCTCTCATACACACATGTGAAAAGTACGGTGGCCGACAGGTGCAAACGCTAAACAACGGCCAAAAACACACACATAAGCAGGAAACACCGGAAAATAATGAAATGAAAAACCAACAAACCCCGAAAACAAACGCAACAGAAAAACGCTGCAAATACAAATACGATATGCAAAGTCAAAAGCACATACAACCGAAAAACACATTACAAAAAAAAAACATTCCGGGAGTACTTCAGGCCTCTAGGGGGCGCGCTACGTGGAACAGATTGATGTATGACCAGACATAGAGAGAACGAACAAGAGGAAAGAAAGTTCATTTAAGTGGAGAAAGATATAAGAAGGTAAGTTTTGTTTTTATACATAGAGCGTCATATTTATATAGCTAGCGTTAGCGTGTTTGATAAAAGAGCTTGCAAGAGCCATTGTGCACCTAAATGTAACTCTTGACATAATATAGATATAGTATAGAACCGGGACGCCCCTCCCTACACGCAGATCACACAGACTGGGTGGGGTCTCACGCCCTCACCTCGTGGAGGGGGACTCAACTGAGCCGCAAATGCGATGCGGTGATAAAAAGGAAATCAAATAAAATGTAAAAAGTTGAATTAAAATATTAAAACAACACAACATTATTCCCACATTAAAAGACAGTCTGAAGAGGTGTGTTTTGAAGGTGGGGGGGGGGGGGGGGGGGTTGGTGCAGTCTCTGATGTTTAAAGGCCCTGACACACCAAGCAGTCACCAGAGGACTAGCCGACGCTGAAGTCGGCTGTTGCCTGGCCGTGTTCTCCTGCGTTTTGGCCATGTGTCGCACGGGAACACACCGCACCGACTTCAGTGCGTGAGTGGCAATAACTCTCCTTACCAGCAGGCGGCGGTAGTGTGTATTCGTCATTCAAAAGAGGCAACAACCGGAAGACAGAGAAGAAGAAGAGTATCTTTTCTCCGTAATATCATACAGAGCTGGCCTCTCCTGGATCAAGGTGATGAGCAGGTCTTCGTTTGCATCATTCCAGATCGCCATGATGAGATGAAAATGAATAGCAGTCTGTGTGTGCCTTCTTAAATCGTTTGTTTACGTCCCTCACTTCCGCTTCGCTTCTCATGCACTGATTTGCTAGCTGAACAGCCAATCAGAGTGATTATTTGGTCCGACTGCCAGACCCGATGCATGGCCGATTCAACATGTTGAATCGGCCATGCATCGGGTCTGGCAGTCCAAATAAGGCGTGTCACGGTCGACGGTGCGGGACACACCAACCTGACTACGGCGCCGCGAATGCCCGACAGCCTCTGACGGCCTCTGACTCCCAAAATCGGGTTGGTGTGTCAGGGCCTTAATGGGAGTGAGTTCCAGAGGGAGGGGGTAGCGATGGAGAAAGCTCTGTCCCCCCAGGTTCGGTGCTTGGTTTGTGTGGGGATAGACCTTTATATATACAATCTATGGGATAGACAGGAGGTTGGCTTCTGATGAGTTAATTGAAAGACCGTTCTTTAATACTATTATAATATTTAGGTAGCCGAAAAATATCCACTCTTTTTAGCTGTCCTACATTTTATTTCTCCACAGATGTACTGTCCATTCTGTGGTTCCAGCGTGACATCTTCGCATGGCTTTTGTGGTGTCTGTGGCAGAGACATCACATTTCTAAAAGATGTGGCTAACAAAGTCCCTGAGGAGATACCCACCACTAGTGCGCATCTAAGTGCACAGCCTAGCACCAGTGCAGGTAAATAGGTAGTTCGTTTTATTACCAAACAATAAGTATTTAAAGAAAACTTGGTTTAAAAGTTCGAATTCTGTTATTATACAAATACATCTCTAAACTATGTGGCTTACCTACTGTTGAATGTGTTATAAGATGTTCCTCAGAAGGGATTGAGAATGAGACTCCTATTGAACATAATGAAGAGTAATGAATGTTTTATTCCTGTTTTTTTGTAGCAGGAAGCTCAGCTGTAGAGTCCTTTCAGAAATATAGGGAAATAAAAAAGAGGGAGAGAAAGACCTTTTTTACAAAGGGACGGCATAACTCCAAAAATGAAAAGAAACAGAAATTGGTGAAGGTATGCAACGTTTTCTATTATGAATACATCTGTAATTCAAATCTGCTCACCACACTCATATAATGTCCGAAAAAACGTTGTATTCATTCGCATGTTATTGTCTTTTTGCAGATTTCTGTTGGAGTAATGAGGAGGATGGATAGCTGCCTTAAACCCGTGAGAGGGAGGTCACTTCCCCTTGATGTCGAACCTCAATGGGCATGTGAAGAACTGTTGGCTGCTGCCATAAAAAAGCAGAAAGCCTTTAACCAGGACTTGGAAGATGGTGCCCATGTCTTGTTGTACCCTGATGCGAGGGTGATAACAAATATACCCGGAACGGACACCCCTTTCACAGTACAGATGTACAAAGAGGCCATTGGAAAGCCCTACCAACGAATTACGTTGTACATCTGTACTCTTGAAGCCGTTGAAAACAGTTGTAAGTGCTTCTGACATATATTCCGCCTTGTTTAAAGCACTAAACTGTATAATAGTTCAAATGTAAACATACAGAATAACATTGTTCTGTCTATATTTCTTAACACAATTCATTCCACCCATCATTCCTTTCTCTTCGTGGTTGAACTTATGAGGTAAAATGGTCTTTTATGAATAGTGGCAGAAGAAATGGAATTTAAGTATCAACAAAAGCTTCCAAACTTTCCTTCTGTTCAAACTAAATATAAATTCCCTCTTAAGGATTGTAATTCTAAATTAACCTTTTTTCTCACAACAATGTTGGTTTGTTGTGCCCCAATGTAAATCCTAATGTGAGAGTGAAAAGGTCAACAATATAATGTACATTTCACAAACATTTTGTGTTTCGATTGAATCCTTTCTGATTGATGTCAATCCAATAATTCAGGATTCAAACCAACATTTGTTGATAGGTACAGACGTAGGGGAACAATTATTTTTATAGTATTAATCATGACACTTTTATTTTCTTAGGTTACACTGGAACAACCTCTTCAAGTGACGAGGACAGTGTGGTTGTTGTAAAGTTGCCATCTGGAGACAGTCTTGCTGACACCGTGGTCAGTTTGGATCTATCGTGGCATTTATTCTTAATTAAAGTGAATTTATTTTATTTCAGTCATTTGTGTGTTGGATGCCGGTGTGGGACTTTCCAAATGAACAGAGCACTCCCAGAATGGACAACAGTTTGCCAGGGTAAAATAAAACATTGTCAACATATTATTTTGTGCCACAAGAAGCAGAATGTTTTAACAGTACAGTAGTTTGAATATATTTTTTGTTTACCTTTATCAGACCTCTCAGGCACCCACAACCAGCGTCTGATCGGGTAAGACTATTTAAAAATGTAATTATACCATGTAGGTTTGAATTTGTGAACATGAAATCAATAAATACCTTTGTGTGCTAATGACACTGTCATTAGATCAACTGCATCATTATTATTTATTGGGTAAATATAGGATGAAGCACCAACCCCATTCCAGGAAGAGGTCCAGTCTGCCCCGGGTCAGAACACCTTCTATAGGTAAACGATGTTGACAGTTGCATCGTGACACAGTTGTTTGGTGTGTATTTTTATTTGTACATTTGGTTGTTTGTATAAACTCCAATCACAGTGGGTAGCATTGCCAGGAAGCAGAACAATTATACTTTCATACATTTCCAAAGGACACCGACAACATCTGACATCTTAGTGAAGACGATACAAAAAACACCCACCAATATTTTTCAAAGATCAGATATTGTTTCTTGCATCCATTTCAAATGTTTACAAGGATTGTGCAGGAGTATGACAAAGTGCTGTTGTCAGTTTAGAACCCAATGTATTGAAAAAAAAACAGGAAGAGGATCGACATCCTTTTGTAAATACGACTGTCATGCATATATTATGTATTTGAAAGTAATTATTCAACTGTCTTCTCACTGCAGCAACTACACACATGTGTATGCTCCGATCATTATCGACAGCCAGTCTGAGCCAGAAGAGGAAATGGAGCAAACTGCAGAGGAAAGGTATTAATTGTTACTTTTACCACTTCATTTTTTTATTCTATACTGTAAATCTTATTACTAGCTTCATCATTTAATATTACAATACATCACTTTGTCTTTCCCAGCACAGAATACCTGACTGCGCCAGACGTTGTTGCAGAACTCTCTGCAAAAATTAAAAATACCTCTTGCAGCAGGTTTAATATTAACCGATCCAATGTATGGGATGGAGCAATCCGCGGCTTCAAACGGGCCTCATTCGACCCCTCTCATCAGATGCAGGTCAACTTTACTGACGATGAGGGACAAACTGAGGATGGAGTGGACACTGGTGGTCCCAAGCGGGAGTTCCTGACCCTCCTAATGGAATGCCTGAGAATGAGAAGAATATTTGATGGTCCACAGGACAGGAAATTCCTCACGTTCGACAATGCAGGTAATGATGTTCGCAAATCTGTCTTATGTTCAATACTGTACTGTAAATATAGGAGCTGCTTATGGATTTACGTGACAATTACATTATCTTATACTGTATATCTTTATGATAACGTGGCAACTGTTGGTTAACGTGATAATAATTTGACAAAAAATATCAACAGCTGCAAAAGATGACGAATACTTTCATGCTGGGAGGATGATTGCAACTTCTATAGTTCATGGTGGTCCAGGCCCCCGCTTCCTGTCAGAGACGCTCTCCCAGCACCTCACTGGAATGAAAAACACCAACATTGAAGCCATCATTGAAGACATTACTGATGACACTATGAGAGCTTCCTTGCTTGAGGTAGGCTGGCATATTAGGGCAAACATGTGTTGTTTTACTATCACAGCCCAACAGACAACATGAAGTTGTCTCCCTTATAACCTGTGAAGAATTTGGTTTTTTTATTGTCCGACCTTCGATAGCTTGTTATTGGGCTTTTATAGCCTCTTTTGGAACCATAACGAACAACCTTAGCTAGCTGTTATGACAAACCATTAGAAATGATGCAGTATTTATTTATCATACCTAACTGTCATTACAAATATCATTAATGAAAACAAATGTACACTCCTAAGAACAAGTTTGTCATCTTAGAACAATATTAAAAAGGTATTCCTCCTTTCATGACATGGATATAGTTATATACGCTTTAATATCTTGCCACTTTGATTAATGCAACTCCTTACATTAGGTATCATTCATAATTCTTGCTCCCCTCTGCAGCTGGTCAAAAATGATTGGGGTAATTAAGTGTAAAACACGAAGAAGAAGAAGAAGAAGAAGAAGAAGAAGAAGAAGAAGAAGAAGAAGAAGAAGAAGAAGAAGAAGAAGAAGAAGAAGAAGAAGAAGAAGAAGAAGAAGAAGAAGAAGAAGAAGAAGAAGAAGAAGAAGAACTTGGATTTATTTACCTTTCAAGAAACCAAAGGACACTTACATTTATGATACTATTTAATGAGAGTAGTAAATCAGTCAGATTTAAACCGAACACCATAGGAGGGAAAGAAGATGTTACAATTATTGAGAATATATATTTTTAATTTGATAAATTACCTGTCTTCCTTCATATGCGAGTTTGACAGCATATTGATTTATGTTTATGGATTATGATTGTTTTGGACCTAGATATCCAGCACAGCTACATTGGAGGAACTACATGTGTCAATCGACAGAAATTCCAGCTGGTTGCAGACTGCAGGTTGCTTGCAGTACCCTGATGGTGTGGATGGCAAAAACGCAATCATAAAGGATTTCATGCAGTGGTACATTATTTACCGCAACCATTTTGCCATACAAAGGTAATGTTTCTGCACCATTTAACCTAAGTTCAATATATTTTAATTGTTATCGAGTCAAACACATCACCATTTAGATGTTCAAGCAAGGTTATAATTTATATTGGCACCATTCAGACACAAAGCAATTCCAAGTGCTTTACACTTTCAGAAAATACAAAAATTGCATTTAAAACTTCATTACAATTATTAAAGGCAGTTTAACGTGTATTGAAGCTTGGAACAAACATTTAAAGATAAGAAAAGCCTAAATCAAGCGTTCTGTGACCGATTGTGATGCCAAGGCGATTGAGGGTTTACGAGGGGAGAGTTGCAGCTATCGATTCACTGGACAATCCTGCATTTGGAGATAATTTTATTATCAGTTTAGTTACTTTCACAGAAGTTATTCTGACTTTATTTAATATGTTATTGGTCTTGGTCAAAAAGTAAAATATGAAACAGAAATATGTAAAGATTATTGATTGATTGACTTTACTACATCTAAAACCCAGAGGTCATTAAGAAATGAAGTAGATCCAAAATTGGTTCTCATACTTTTTTCAGATATTGTAACTAACCTGGCGATAGGTGATAGTAGATTGATGGGTCTTTGTGTCTAATGTTTCCTAGATTCAAAGACGGACTTGAAGCCTTGGATGTGATTCATGCTTTGGAGCAGCATGCAAGTGTTTTCAGAGCTTTTATGTGCTCAAGTGTGGTAGAGCTGACTTCTGCCACATTGGAGGAAGTCTTTGAGGTTCAGCACAGCAGCGAAAAAGGAAGCTCAAGACGCCATGAGGAAACCAGGGTGCTGGGATTTTGGAGAGACTATCTCCTTGAAAAAGAAGGTTTATTTGAGTTCCAACATTGTTCACATCTTAAAATAATTAGCTACTAATGGCAGTGCTATCAATCTTGATATTTAAAAAAAACAAAAAACCGTAATACTACTTTTTCTTTTCAGAAAAACAAACAGGACTCCTCCTCAGTGACATCCTGATGTTCTCAACAGGATTAAACACCCTGCCACCATCTGGAATCCAGCCGAGACCCCAATTGGTTTTTCACCGGACATCTCGCTTTCCAATCGGCAGAACCTGCTCAAACACGATTGAAATACCAATGTCAAGCACCTACGAACAGTTTGAAAGCAACATGGACTTTGGAATCCAAAATTCGCCTGGTTTTGGAATGTATTGAAAGCTGGGCTTACCATTACAAATTAGCCATGTTCTTCATATTTATATAGTTCGCAACACAAGACTCCCAGGTCAAGGGTTGACCACTCGTTCTTTGAAGGTTCTCAAAGTGTTCCTGGAAGTGGTCGTCTCCACATAGACTGTTGGTCGAGTCCAGAACAAACTGGCCCAAGTGGTCTTGTGGGACTGGGAACCCACAGTCAGTTCCACCGTACCTGGATGTGCAATATGTTCAACAGTTATTATTCACATGTACAAAATTGTTCTTGAAATGTTGTTTTGTTGTTGAACTTCTTTGAAAATTAAAAAAGTTACTGTCACTTAATAGTAGACATTATTTGAGTAAAAACTGACTGACTGAGGTGAACAGATTATGACACCATTTTAATTTATAGTGAAAAATGTACTTTAGGGCAACTGATTTTTTCTTAGAATTTTAGGCAGTTACTAAAAATAAATCTGAACAAAATTGAGAAATATGTTTAATTGATAGAAACAAACCTGTGTGGCAGGTTGTACATGACATCTGGTTTCCCGGATGGACAACGAGACTGGTTTACAGGTCTGATAATATGCGTGTTCCACTTTTCCCTGCATTCCTCAAGGTCCCTCTGTAGCACACCCATGAAGACAAACCGCACTAGGCATGTGTGCGCATGACTGCCACTGAAGTGATGTTTTTCTCTCAGGTCATTCATGAGATCCATCCAAAATTGAGACCTGAAGAAACAGATTCAAATGAGAACAATTTTTTTTATACATTGATGATTTCCATGTAAAGGGATTCAAAACAGTAAACCTGTGGTATCAAATAGTCATATTTATAAGAACTGTATTAAGGAACAGAGATAAAGGGGTAATCTGGGTTTTAACTGATGATTCCGATCAATTAAATTAAAAGGAAATCAGCAACCACACTAGGCATACCATGTCAGGCTGTGCCTGTGGTGTAGAGTTTAGTTGGAAAATAATTATTGTAGGAGATCGGAACTAATACACTGAAAATATAATTGCATTACTTTTTATAGATATACTATGTTCACTGTCAAGGATGTAAAAAAGAAAAGAAAGAAGCACCACACCTCTGTTTTCTGAAGTACGACCACCAGCTTTCAATTCTTTGATTTGCTGTTGAAGAGCCATACATGTGACTGGCAGCCCCAGCAAAATGGTCAGTGTGTCTTGATCTTAAAGCACACTGGATGGCTGCCATTGTGCCGTTTTCAGTGCCGCAGTCTGTACGCAGCCTCATAGGTATGACTCCATGCTCTGTGACACAACGTATGTAATTTTGAGCAATGACCCCAGGGTCATTGTTTGTTGCTCCACACTTCAACCACAATACTTTTCTGGAGTAGCCATCAATACATCCACTGATGGCCAAACCATAGGGCTTTAGCTTATCATAGCCATCAACATGCCAGACGTGGTTGGGTCCTTCAGAGCTGTATGTTCTTCGTACAAATCGTCTATTACTGCGAAGTTGAACTCCAGAGGGGTCAAGCTCTCTCATCAAGTTCATGACCTCATCCCTTTTTACAGTAAGGGAGTGCTTTTGCCGCAATGTCTGACACATCGAGCGGTAACAGTAATGCTGGCCAGGTCCATTTAACTCCTCTTGAATGGCAGCACGAACATTAGCCAGAGGGGAGTAGTTTCTTATCCTTGATAATGAAAGACTTTTTAATTTACTCTTTAAAGTACGCAGACTCATTTTTACATTGTGGGTAGTTTCCAGAAAATCCAAAATTTCATCGTAGCTGAAGCCATCATGAAAGTATTTACGAATGAGGTCCTCTTCTGGGGGCTCTTCTGTGGGGCTGTCAGATGTTGATTGTAAAAAAAAAAAAAACACAAGGAGAAAAAGAAGAAAACATCATGTCATGGCTCACTGTCTCAAAATCTGATTCTAAATGTATAATGTTCTCTATAAAGATACAACTAATACACAATTATGAATGTATAATATAAGCTGTTTTGTGTATTTAATCATGCGTTGGTCTACAATGTAATGATGGCCTTCATGCTGATAACTAGTGTATGCATCTGCAATTAGTATTCTAAACAGAGTAGTGTGTTGAATGCTTATTTCTTGCATTTGAAATGTGAACTTACTGTTGTGTTCAACTTCTGCCAAAAACTGTACATTTTTGCCACAGGAGCCACAGAGCACTTGAACTGTCCCCAGATGCTGGCCACAGAAAGGACAAAACATGGCAGCCTGAAAAGACATACATTGATGTAGTAAATCCATTTAATCAAGTCAATCAAAAACACATAGTCTAAATAGTGGTTAGCTAAATAAATAGAAAGATACATCATGTTCACCGTTGCATCTGTGTTTTGTCTCTCTCTCTCTCTCTCTTTGAATGTCTTTTCTATATTTGTTCTTGAGCATGTCTAATGCACACTACTCTCCTGTCATTACTTTGTCCCTCTTCACATTTTCTCTCTCTCTATCAATTCAATTCAATAGCTTTATTAGCATGACCATAGTTACAGGCAATTGCTAAAGCTCTGTATAGTTGCAACATCTATACACAAATACATACATATAAACAAACTGCTAAGAATTCAAATGTCCTTTTTCCGCGGTACTCACTATGGCCCGTGTTATTTGCTTGCACTTCATTTGTCATCTTTTTTAACAATGTTCTTCCCTCACTTTATCTTCTCTTCACGTGAAGCTCTCCTCAGCTGGTGTAGAAGTTAAGCACGCTAACGCTAGCTATATAAATATGACGCACTATGTATAAAAACAAAACTTACCTTCTTATATCTTTCTCCACTTAAATGAACTTTCTTTCCTCTTGTTCGTTCTCTCTATGTCTGGACATACATCAATCTGTTCCACGTAGCGCGCCCCCTAGAGGCCTGAAGCACTTCCGGAATGTTTTTTTTTGGAATGTCTTTTTTTTTTGTAATGTGTTTTTCGGTTGTATGTGCTTTTGACTTTGCATATTGTTTTTGTATTTGCAGCGTTTTTCTGTTGCGTTTGTTTTCGGGGTTTGTTGGTTTTTCATTTCATTATTTGCCGGTGTTTCCTGCTTATGTGTGTGTTTTTGGCCGTTGTTTAGCATTTGCACCTGTCGGCCACCGTAGAAATGCTCTCACACACACAGACACAACCGCGTTGCAGTCGGGAGGAAAAGCAATGTGGAGCGGCACCTCACCACTTCATAAGGAGTTTAACCGTGACACTTTTCGAAATCCCGTTTGTGTCCCCCCATTTTACAAATAGGCCTATGTTTATTATTATCTTTTAACGCAAGCCATCATCGCCACGGAGAAGCACACAGCCTCTGTGAGCGAGCGAGACAGAGGGAGAGAGAGAAAACACACCTTTATCTATTTAATATAGCCTAGTTGTACAAAATAAAGTAAGAAATCATTCCAATGTGTACTATAGGACAGTAAACAGTTTACAAGGGGAGTGATTAGTAAAATATGTATAAATAAAAAGAAAGAATGCTAACTAGGTAACATAAGATAAGAATGAACAAGTTTAAATGATTTGTTATTGGTTGTGATCATATTCTAAAGATGTTTGGATTATTGAACAGTATACAGCATAGAGTGTTGAGATGTATCCACAAATTCTTGTTGTGCTCAAAGTGCACCAGATGATGCTTTTAACTTCAACATTTAAAAAACATCATACATTTTCTTTTCACTGCAACCGTTTGCAGTGAAAAGAAAATGTATGATGTTTTTTAAATGTTGAAGTTAAAAGACCCACAGACCCAAACAGCACACAAAGGTTAAAGGGAAGCATATAATAATGTTAAAATGTGCTAAATATATACACTGCAAAACAACTGAAAAAGAGGAGTAAAAGTAGCCCCCGACTTGTTTTATGTTTTGAAAGTAGCCCTCACCCTAAAAAAGGTTGGTGACCCCTGTCATAGGACGATACATTTGACCATTTTAAGCTTGGCCTACCATTTTATTGGAGCGGCAGGTGGGGCTTGAAAAGGCCCACCTGTTCAAAGTGGGCAATGCCAGGAAAAGATTGAGAACCACTGAACTATAGTAACGCAGTGTAGGCGGAGCCGTGACGTCATCTTCAATGTGTGTCACTACCCGATCTGCAGCCCTGCCCCATCTGCAGTGCGCATGTGCGAGATGGTCCGCCATATTTGACAACTCCATACGGCAACTCTAATGGGACATTTGACACAGTGGCGTTTGGCAAAGCAGAAAAAGAACACTCAAAAAACCCAACGATATTAATCTGAACGAGAGAGACGAGTTATTGTTATTACAACGTGACTTCACTATTATTGAGTAGGGGTGTAACGGTACACGTACCGAAATTATTCAGTACGGGCCCTTCGGTTCGGTACACGTATGTACCGAAGTGTACCGAACGAATATAACGTTAAACGTAAAAAAATTGAGAACGTGAACAACTTCTTGGAAGTAATCTCAGGTGCTGCGTCGCAGCATTCAGAGTAATTTGCTCCCATTGTGTTCAACGCATCATAGAGCGAGCAAGTCATTTCATTGGACGAGCTGGTCAGAGGGATGCGTTCAAATGTAGTCAGTAATTTGAGGAACTGGCGAAATGGCGAACGCAGATAAAGTTGAGCTGGAAAATCCTCCAGCATCATTGAAGTCTCCGGTTTGGGAACATTTTGGTTCCGCAGTTACGTACAAGGATGACGGACAAAGATAGGTGGACCGAACCAAAGCTGTCTGTCGGCATTGTTCAACTAACATTGGTTACGCGGCTGGCAACACATCAAACGTGCACACTCATTTGAAAAGGCATCACCCGAACGTGAATATCACCGGTACCAAAAGACTGAAGTGCAAACCCAACTCCCATTAGCATGTAAGCCTCCACCACTCGCAACAACTTCAGACCGAGCCAGAGCTATTACAAACGCCAAATATCCTTATGTTGCCATGTTAGCAAAGCGCTACCTGGCTGTATCTGCTACCTCTGTCCCTAGCGAGAGGGTGTTCTCCACAGCAGGAGACATTGTTAGTGCCAGCAGATCTGCCCTTTCGGCAAGCAATGTGGACAAGTTCATTGAAAATACAATGACAAGCAAGTCCTAATGTCAAACTGGCTGCTTAGGTACAGTACAGTTCAGATACAGATTATTTCAGTTAATCGAAAAGCTGCACCTTAATGTTTATTTTATTTTGCATTTATTTGAGTGAATATTCACAGTTTAATAATAATTTTTTAAAAAAAAGTTATGTTTTGTGATAATTTTTTCTGCTGTACCGAAAACGTACCGAACCGAACCGTGACCTAAAAACCGAGGTACGTACCGAACCGAAATGTTTGTGAACCGTTACACCCCTATTATTGAGCAACTCCTTTTGTTGGGTCATTTTATTGGGTTAAGTGCATTGTCAGAATAAGTGAGAAATGGATGTAACTTCTGTTGGACAGCCATCATACATGCTGAAGAAATATTGACTGAATGTATGCAATATGTATGGCATTCATAATTTATATCCAATTACATTAACTGTGAATGTCCTTCATTTTATTTCAAATCACAAAATATTTTATTAAAGATATTTGAGAGTTCATGACTCGCGCATGCACGATGCAAATCGGGCAGCCGTCTAGACGTCAAATGTCCTATTAGAGTTTCCGTATGGAGTTGTCGGAAGTGAAACAAGTACAAACCACAGACTGTCCGTGTCATGGCGAATACAGTCGCTGCTTTATTTATGTCTGCAGTGTGAGAACACGTTTTTAGAGAGTACTTGTGCATGGACAAGTGAGTTTGGCAATGTACTTGTCCGAATACGTTTTTCACTCGTCCAGAATGGACAAAAATCTGGGCCACTGGAATCTTCTTCTTCGCCATCGTATTTTACATTTCCCCACGGTTTTTTATGACACCGCTAACGTAAGTGAGCGGTAAGATTTCACTGCATCACACAAAGGGTTGGGTATCGTTTGGATTTTAACGATTCCGGTTCTGCTTTTCGATTCCGGTTATTTTCGGTTCCGGTTCTTTGAGAGGGTCAAAATAAGTCCTGTGACAAACTGGGAGAAAAATGTATTTATGAAAACATTAAGTCAGATCTGTATTCTATTTACAAATCACTTCATACTGTTGCATTTCTTACGGTTATTAGACAGAAGTTAAACAAGTACAAACCACAGACTGTCCGTGTCATGGAGAATACAGTTGCTGGTTTATTTATGTCTGTATAGGGCGTTCCGAGCTGAATAAGGGCGTCAAATGAAGGCAAGACGCCCGCCTGGCGGAAACGCTGGAATTAGGAATATCTTGTGATGAAGTGCACACTGACCTGAGCTCCAGGGGCCTCCTTCTTCTCCTCCATGCTGCTCATCAGCTGTCCTGATGAAGACCACAGAGCTGCTTCATTATTAATATAATACAAATATTTAGATATAATTCATCATAAACTGTCAGCAGTGAAGAGGAGGAATTCAAAGAGTTTATTCAATGATATGTTCTATTTCTAGATGCTTCTATGTAGTGTTTTATCACACCACGTGCAGTGCCTTGTCTCATCTATGCTGCTGTGACGTAAACATGGTCCAGATGGATCCATTTGGTCCATGTGATGCTAAGCAGAGGAGAACATGATAGAAAGGTCAGATAGTTATTAACATTACATGCACATTACTTTAACCATTACGATAACAACTTGGTTTTCTGTGTACATTATTATTAATATAATACAAATATTTAGATATAATTCATCATAATCTGTGTAGCAACTTACATTCTAACTTACAGCTCACAGTTAGTTCACTGTTATTTCATTAAAATGACTTTATTCAAATAGAAAGTGACATTAATGGATGTTTGAACCACGGTTATAACGCTATCCGTGTGAAACTATCACTAAGTTAACACAGAAAGCAAACATTAGCTAGTGAGACTGTTTAATGTACTCCATGTATACAGTATTTTCTGTATATTGTGTATTCTTTAGATACTCTAGTGATATGTGTCCTGTGTGTATACTTGCTGCTAATGCTTCATTTTTATTATCTTATTGCATCTTTTAAATATGTTTAACTCGTGTAATGCCTGAAAACACTTCTGCTGGGACACAATCATTTCCCAGTTTAAGATAAATCATTATTTAAATAAAGTATATCTATTTATCTAATGAGCTAAACCGTCGCTTAGCTTAGCGTTAGCAGCTAACTGAAGAACCCCATTCATTTCAATGGGAACAATGCTACGTCGTGGTGAATGGCGATGCTAATAAGCTAGTTAGCATACATTTACAACCATATCTATGGCAAAGAGCACCAACACAACAACTCAAACCGTCTTAAAGACAACTGGTGTAATGAATAACTAACATAAAGTCAGCTGAGCATTACAAATCAACTGTTACTCCCCAGAGTCGAACTGGAATAATAACTGTAGCTGTTAGCCGATGGCCGTTAGCTTTCAAACTGTAGCTGTTAGACTTTAGCTGTAGCTGTTAGACTGTAGCTTTTAGACTGTAGCTTTTAGCCTTTATTTAAAGATAGTTTGAGACTATTTTTGTCGCACATTTTAAAGTTTTTTTGTGAGTTTCTTTCTTCCAAGATTATAGCTTGTTATAGTGATTATAGTGAGCAGAGCATGACATTTCTCATTTTGTATTTTAACTGTGTCTGCCTTTATATTTGTTGTTTTTAACTTAAATGCTACAAATTGCAATATGTTCCGTATATTTTTTATTCATGTACAGCACTTTGGCGCGACCGAAAGTTGTTTTAAAATGTGCTTTATAAATAAACTTGATTTGATTTGATAGCTGTTGTGTTAAAAAGGTAACTTCTGATTCGTGATTAACTGTAAGCTAAGAGGTGTAAATACACTTAATGAAACCTCTGCAGGTGTTTAATCCACTCACCTCTTCTTTTCTCCTTCTTCTTCTCCTCTTGGTTTTTGAGGATTACAAAGAACTTTAAAGGTGCATCTTCTTCTTCTTCTCTCGTTTTCTTCTTCTTCTTCTCTCGTTTTCTTCTTCTTCTTCTCTCGTGTTTATTGGCGGTTGGCAAACCAACTTGTAGGTGCATTACCGCCACCAACTGGACAGGAGTGTGGACAAGAGACTATGCAGAAAACAAGAAACAAAACAAAGAACCAAAACTCTAGATTATTTTAAATGTATCAATTTCTCTTAGAAACGTAATAATCTCACAATATATATTGCCTGATGTTTTCCCTAACAGCCCTGATAGCGACAAGTGGAATGTTGCTTTCTTCAGTGTCTGGAAAAGCACATTTCTCTGAGTACTATATTTCCTGCAAAGCAGTAAAACATGCTCAGCAGTTTCTGGCTGGCTGCAGTGTACACACTTTCCGGTTGGATGCTTTCCTATTATACTTAAAGTATGATTGAGACCTGTATGTAATGGCACTCTTGCCACTATAGAGCGGGGTTGACGCAATACAAAACAATAAGCAGCCGAAGGTTTTCAGTCAAAAAATATACAATTTATTAACAACAAAGTATTGACTTAAATAGTCTCAAAATATTATACAGTATTTCGGCGATATGCTTTCCTAACTAAACTATACTTTGTATACTTTGTAGTTTGTCTCTACTTTAAAGAGTCCTCTCCTGCTGATATTCAGGTGTATATCAGTATGTAGCGTCTCTACTTTAAAGAGTCCTCTCCTGCTGATGTTCAGCTGTATATCAGTATGTAGCGTCTCTACTTTAAAGAGTCCTCTCCTGCTGATGTTCAGGTGTATATCAGTATGTAGTGTATCTACTTTAAAGAGTCCTCTCCTGCTGATGTTCAGGTATATATCAGTATGTAGTGTCTCTACTTTAAAGAGTCCTCTCCTGCTGATGTTCAGGTGTATTTCAGTATGTAGTGTCTCTACTTTAAAGAGTCCTCTCCTGCTGATGTTCAGGTGTATATCAGTATGTAGTGTCTCTACTTTAAAGAGTTCTCTCCTGCTGATGTTCAGGTGTATATCAGTATGTAGCGTCTCTACTTTAAAGAGTCCTCTCCTGCTGATGTTCAGGTGTATATCAGTATGTAGTGTCTCTACTTTAAAGAGTCCTCTCCTGCTGATGTCCAGGTGTATATCAGTATGTAGTGTCTCTACTTTAAAGAGTCCTCTCCTGCTGATGTTCAGGTGTATATCAGTATGTAGTGTCTCTTCTTTAAAGAGTCCTCTCCTGCTGGTGTTCAGAACAAGCTAAGTAAAAGCTATTTACTTAAACGTAAGCATGCCTGGAAGTCCCTTCTTTGTCCAAAGTGTGAGACACAATGACTTCTTCACCGGAAGACATGTTTGAGAAAGATTGAATTTAAAATCATCCACATTTTGAAAATATTCCCAAATAAAAGTCCTTGTTTTTCTAGCTACTGCCTCCCTCTTCTCGGTCGGAATAAAGAACTCCATTTCCCTCACACCTCCCTGAAAACAAAGCGAATAAATCAATTGGCTTCAGACTGTGTTCCCGCCTCCCCTCTCGTTTCCCACGGCGATGGATTCATGTCCAGCAGCGCCCTTTTTCATTTTCTCCCAAAACTCAACTCCCACACCGAGTCTGTTTGTGTTCTGCTTCACGCTGCTGGGGACTCGGGTGTAACACACCTCAGAATCCCAGCTGATGCCTGCACTTCACTAGATGCAGGGTTTGGGGAGTAATTGATTACATGTCGTCTGACACAAAGCCATCAAAGATAAACAACAACAAAAGAGACAAATCAACCAAAAAGAGGTTCAAAACAATATTAGAAACAAAATGGCTGCGTGTTTTTTTCTTTTACACACGGTCCGAATCTTCTTCTTTTACAAATTCTCAGAATCCGGATTTTTTTCTCAAAATTAGCTTTTTCATAAAACTGACTTTTTTTTCCAAGATTAGATTTTTTTTTTTCAAATTCCTGACTTTTTGCAATAAGACCGGATATATTCCCTCACTGTCAAATGAGTACACGGTGATATCTGCATTACTCGTCCACTAAAAAAGTTTTTAAATAAGGAGAAAAAGTACAATATTTGTTCCCAGAATGCAGTGGAGTTTACAGAAGCATAAACTGAGAATAATCGAGTTTACATACAAATTGTACTTTGAGTAAATGTAAAGATGCCAACACATCGATGAAACATGAGCACAAAAAAAGTAAGAATTATGCGAAAACTTCGAGACCGGAAAAACTGTTTTCACCCACGCTAACTTTACATGGAAGCTGCCCACACGTTATCCTGGCGAGACCTCAAATCACAATATACACTTCTCTCCAGAAATCTAATCAAAAAGCGTTTTAGTGCCAAACTATTCCACAATGTAGGATTTTCCAGAGAGGGTTATTTGTGAATAAACGGGAGCATGTTGTTTCTCACACGACCACACTTTAAAACGTGGCTACGGGTCGTAATCTAAGGTGCTTAAACAATCGACCTCTTTGGTCGTGTTTTGTAGGAGGGCAGGCTGGTCTGTTTCTAAGGCCATTTTATTTGTGGTAGTCTGATCATTTCAACAAGAGAATAGAATCAAACTGAAAACATCGTAAATATGTTCCAGATACATGAAGCAGATAATGAACAGTGAAACTCGCTCATGGACTTTAAGGTGAAGACTTTAAGAAAAGGTTTTCCCACACTCTTTGTAGGAGCCATTTTATGGGTGTTGCTGGCGTCTCAGTTTACCTTATTTATATGAATAGTGCAATATCAGGGTCTATGCAGGAATCCTGAAGTCAGATTTAATACCTTTGAAGACCTTTAAGACCCTTTCCATACATTTTAAGACCTCATCGCAACTTCCAGTTCTAACCGGTTACATTGGCGACACACTTTACCTCACATGTACTATATTGATTAGCTAAACAGAGTGCAGACAGACTAGCCTCCTCTCCACATGAACTTCACCCTCTCTGTGAAGGTCAGGGTTAATGCAGCATGCTGCTTTGCTGCTTCTGTGCTCTTTCATTCCAGTAGAACTCCTCAGAAACCAGTAGAAACCAGTATTTGACCAATTAACAAAACAATTGACAAAACTTTGAACTATGAAATATATTAAACTTTGGTGAGCTTCAGCGGGGTAATGCCATATAGGAGCTCCCTCACAAATACCCAGGGGTTCAATTGGGCTGGGGCTGTCCGGGGCTAAGCCCGGCACAGAGGACGATGCTCTGGCGTCATCACCCTCACACATTTGTCATATGTTTACAAAAAACGATATATATGTTAAGACTTTTCTCGTTCTTAATATAGACTATATTTAGGGTCGATATGTGTTGACCTTACTTTAAAATAGCAGATCTCTGTGACCGGATATAGTTTGGCTTAGACCCCGGCCCCACGAGGACGCATACAGTAAAACGCAAAAAAGTCTTCCGTTCACACGCATTCGATTCATTAACGCGTCCGTTCACACTAGACCGCTGGAAATGCTGGAAACGCTGGAAACGCTGTAGTACATATGCCAGGCCTGTAAGTGGCGCTGCTGCCGCCACAAAATACACCAAAAGCAGCGAAGAAGACCCCGGAGCATGGTTGCCCTTCTGTTTATTCTCCGCGGTGGACGGCGTGTTCTCCTGCTGTACATCTCTGAGGTATACCCCCCCCCCCACCGAGCGGAGCAAGGCAACGAAACTTAAAATAAGAAGCAGCATTTTATGGCACGCTATGCATGGGGCGTTCACACCAACGCAACTCCGGTTCAAGCTCCGTGCTAGAGCTTTTCAGGTTCAGAACCAGTTCTTCGGTTTAGCTCTGGCTCTTTTCACACCGCCCAGAGTCCGACTGCTAATGCGTCGTTGCCTCATCGTTTGCGTCATGGCGTAACCGTTTGCGTGCCTGCTTCATAAAGCCAAACCGCACGGATGAAATCAGTTGCATACATTTCTTATGGCTCTATCTGCAGCTTTTCCGGAGTCATTTCTGTGGTTTAGTTATATTCTTATAAAAAAGTGTACTCGTGTCAATAAAGGTTTTTTTAAAACACAACTGCTTCCGAGGTCGGTCTTATTTCTTAAGGTGGACTGAACCATGAGTGTGGAGTAACGTTGTATCTTTCATTTAAATGAACTATAACCTTCACCCAGGTATGTAACAGCTGTTCTCAAATGAACACGTGAAGTAAAGTTTAATATTTATAGTTTTATAGATGTATAATGAGTTATGAGGTGATCAACGTGAATGCTCAGGTTCCACCTTAACACGCAGACACGTTGCTTCACCATGAGCAGAAACCTTTATATATACAGTCTATGGCAGAAACTCTGAAACTCTTAAGTTTCTCCATCGTTGTGTACAAACTGTATAAAACGCGGGCTTGTTGTTGTTGATCACGAGTTGATCTGTCTCTGCCCCCGCCTCGACGTAAGCGTGACGTATGCGGTGCTTTTGCTCTGGCCGGACAATTTTTTGGTGCTTGAAACGAACCGGATTCCGGAGCTAAGAGGCTGCTCCGCTGCGGTGTGAAGAGGAAAACCCGGTGCTTTTCAAGCTCCAGCTCCGAACCGGCCCTGAAACACCGTTGGTGTGAATGAGGTATCCGAGCCTCTCAGCCTGAAACCTTGAGGGGGTTTATTAAAGGGTGTTTCATGTTGTCGTTGCTGTGGACCTTCTTAATACCTTGGAAAATGCCGTTTAATATTTTTTAATAGCCTTAATTTTTGCTAAATTGATTTATCAACTTTTAATACTTTTTAAGACACCGCGGACACCCTGAATGTTATTTTGAACACTTGGTGGTGGGGTGTATAAAAGGGGCCATAGGTGACAGGAGAGGAAGTGGACACAGGAGGAAGAGCATACCGATTCTACCAGACGGCCAGCGCAGACGATGCTCAAACTACAACTATTGACACAGTGTACTTAAACCTTGGTATGTAAAGCAATGAAACAGCGCGCTGTCGGCAGACGGACAGAAAACGAAACTCAAAGGAACAGTGAACATTATGCCTGTCAATTCTGACGTTACGTCAACAGATGGCGCTGTTGGGATGCGATCTGTAATGGAAAAAAGGATTACCCAACACAAGGCCAATAGATGGGAATTGTTTATTGTAAACTGTGAAAAAAACAAAATATGCTTAATTGCAGCTCCTACACTCTGAAACCCACTATGGTTTTTCTCCTGAGTGAACACGAAGATGTGTTTTGAGAGCATCTGATCTAGTGAAAGTTGTCCCACACTCTTCACACCAGTACGGTTTTTCTCCCGTGTGAATACGGTGATGTGATTCTAGAGCACCTGATGTAGTGAACGTTTTCCCACACTCTTCACACCAGTAAGGTTTTTCTCCAGTGTGAATACGTTGATGTGTTTTGAGAGCATCTGATCTAGTGAAAGTTGTCCCACACTCTTCACACCAGTACGGTTTTTCTCCCGTGTGAATACGGTGATGTGATTCTAGAGCACCTGATTGAGTGAAAGTTTTCCCACACTCTTCACACCAGTACGGTTTTTCTCCAGTGTGAATATGTTGATGTGATTTGAGAGCACCTGATGTAGTGAAAGTTGTCCCACACTCTTCACAGCTGTAAGGTTTTTCTCCAGTGTGAATACGTTGATGTGTTTTGAGAGCACCTGATGTAGTGAAAGTTTTCCCACACTCTTCACAGCTGTAAGGTTTTTCTCCAGTATGAATACGTTGATGTGTTTTGAGAGCACCTGAATTAGTGAAAGTTTTCCCACACTCTTCACAGCTGTAAGGTTTTTCTCCAGTGTGAATACGGTGATGTGTTTTGAGATTACTTGATGTAGTGAAAGTTTTCCCACACTCTTCACAGCTGTAAGGTTTTTCTCCTTTGTGAATATGGTGATGTTTTTTGAGATTACTTGATGTAGTGAAAGTTGTCCCACACTCTTCACAGCTGTAAGGTTTTTCTCCAGTATGAATACGGTGATGTGATTTGAGATGACTTGATGTAGTGAAAGTTGTCCCACACTCTTCACAGCTGTAAGGTTTTTCTCCTGTGTGAATACGCAGGTGGCGCTTTAAATGTCCAGATGATGTAAAGGATTTGTCACATTGCTGACAGCTGTGACGTCTCTCTCTTCCTTTCGGTTTCTAGAACAGACGGACAGAGAAAGAGAGAAAGTCAATCTAAAAAGCATAAATACACAAGTTAACACAATAAAAACTCACTTAATATAAACCTTGAGTTAACAAAATACTACTTATCATGTTTGTCTTTATTATATTTGATACAGTAATACAGAAATATTCTAACCAAAGTATATACCAGAGGTGGGGGACTCGAGTCACATGACTTGACTTGCCTATTTTTTGACTTGAGACTTGCTTGACTAACATTGATAAAAGACTCGACTTGACTTTGACTTGGTATTCATGACCTGAGACTTAGGCTTGAGACAGATGACTCGAAAGGACTTTACTTTTTAAAATAGAATATTTGCATTTGTATTGTACGAAGCCCCTAGAGGGCAATGAAAGAAAAAAAAGAGAGAGCAAGTCTCTCGTTCGCAGGAGAAAGTAGGAAGTGGAGCGCCCAGGAGACGGCCGTTTCATTGCAGACTGTTATGTTTATGTGGGGAAATACATACATTATTTGAGATATATTTCATTACATTACATTGCATTTAGCTGACGCTTTTATCCAAAGCGACTTCAAACTCGGACTTCATTTTAGGGACATTTCGGCCAGGGGTGTAGAGTTATTTGTTCAAGCACCGGATCGGCAAAACAGGAGAGTCTGTGAACCAGTCTGCCTTGACCTATGTATTCATGTCTGACTCTCACAGTATCTGCTGCTTCATAGAAGAAACCCTCCTTCACTTCATGAAATCTCTGCAGCACCAGGAGGCAGTAAAGTGCAACTCAGCAGAATCTGAGAAGAGCAGCAGCAGCTGCAAAGAGCTTTGCCTTCACTGTGTTTACCTTCATTAGAACAGCTAACGAGCGACCGCAGGCTGCTGCCTGAAAATAAAACTCTAGTTTCATAACCACTGTCTTTTAACTGATTAATTAATGATAATGATTAATGATAATTACACCATATCAACATTGATTTTAACTTCTAACAGTATGTATGTACATCACTATGTATGTAGTATGTACTGTATAATGTACACATGTAGAGTTGTAGAAAATACATGGTGCACAGACAGTACAGTACACTCTGACTGTACAGTCACTACAGTGTAGCCTATACTGTACATAGTAGGTGTGTAACAGTGTAATGCGTATAGTAGGGGTTTCACCAACTAATCGACTAGTCGACTACCTTTACCACTAGTCGGCGCTGTAGGCCCTAGTCAACTAGTCGTGAACAAAATGGAGGTGAACGAGGTGCCACAAAATGCTCCAAAAAACGTCCGACATTCATATGTATGGCAGTACTTCAAAGAAGACGTAACCAACTCCACAGTTAAGTGTCAGTTGTGTACATCTGTACTAAAGTACAACAAAAATACTTCTGCTATGCGCAACCACCTAAAAATGAAACACCCGCTGCTGACAGCTAGCACTAGCAGTAATGCTAGCAGCACCAGTGAGCAACGGACCGCCGTCAGCACAGGACAGAGACAGACGAGCATTATTGATTTTTCCAAGCGCCCCGTTACGGACAAAAGAAGACAGCAGATAACAGACTTGCTTATCAACTTTGTCGTCAAGGATGTTCGACCACTTTCTGCCCTTTCCGGAGAAGGCTTCAGGGACATTATGAAGTTTTTCGAGCGAGGCTATAAGATCCCGTCACATGCTACACTTTGGAGCAACATCATGCTACAGTACAACACTGTGAAAGCGAGGATTGCCAATGAGATGAAAGATAAAAGTGTCTCACTAACCACTGATCTGTGGACATCTTGCACCATGGATCCATACATCACCATAACTGCCCACTACATCACAGACACCTGGGAGATAAAATCCAGAGTGCTGCGAAGTTCGCGGAGGACAGCGAATAATGTGTTGCGCAATGGATTTACGTGGCATTTAAGTTTGCGAGTTTTTTGCTGTACATTTTGGTGAGTCCAGTTACCGTTTCTTATTTACGAAGTCACTGTTTGTTATGTACTAAGGCACTGTTTGTTATTTACTCAGCCATGTCACACAAATTTAAAATAAAATACAGTTTAACACCTCTCTTTGTGTGTCTTTGTTATGACGCAACGACTAGTCGACTGCTATTTTGAAAAATAGTCGACTAGTAAATATTGGTAGTTGTGAAACCCCTAGCGTATAGTCTACTCTACACTCCACCTTTCAGCTACGTTTTAGGGATTTAGGCTCAGTCAGCTCAGGGACTGTTTGGTTACTTTAGTTTGGTAAATGAAATAAATGTTTGAACTTTGTAGTCGTTCACTGTAGTTGCTGTCATAAGTCATTTGTAGACTAAGTGGCAAACAGTGTTTTTTTTTACATTGTACTTTGTAGAGAAATGTAGACACAAGTTGGAGCGCAATAAACCTGACGAGTTTGAATTTGATGAGTTAATTTTCAATTGATAATTAGCTCACAATAAGTTCACTTTAGTTACTCACACAACTTGACACAAGCCATGGGTTCAGGTCCGGACTTATAAGTCTGGACCTGAACCTGAACCTCTGGACTTGAGTCCGGACCTGAACCTGAATGTGAGTCCAGGTACGCAGTAGGGATGCCAGCGATTATTCGAATATTCGTTACAGTCTCCATAATCGAATATTATTTTTAAAAATCGATTTTATTTATATATTTTTTTTTATTATTTATGTTTGTTTATTTTTCTGGCTTAGTTTCAACCAATATATATATAAGTATATATATATGCTAATAATAGTAATAGTATTAATAATTGTAAATGGCCATTGGTCACACCACCAGTTTGTTTTACTGTAAACTTGGAGGAAGCCTGCGTGCAGAGCAGACTGCTGCTGCAGCACGCTACACACCGACCCCACCCCCACCCCCCCTCTCCCTCACACGTGCGACTAAAGATGAACAAAGCGGCAGCCGGCAGGTAAAAAGAGTTCCTCCTCGTGGAACTACTTCGAACTTACAAGTCCAAAGGAAGTTAAATGCAAGCTCTGCGAAAAGACGTTGGTCTATCACAACTCAACCTCAACAATGCGTTCGCATTTGAGTGTGAAGCACGCCAAAGAGGTTACAGAGAGAGACGCAGCACAGCTGGCCATTACCAACTTCACTTCAAGGCCACGTCGTTGTGATGACATGCTTGTTTGTTGTTTGTACTGTTAAACATGTTCCAGTAAAGAAACAACGGAATTCCTTTTGCCTGAGTTTTTTTTTTTTTTTTTTTTCTCCCGCGGGGGGGGGGGGGGGGGGCCGAATAATCGATTATTATTCGCCAGGGCTGCCGAATAATCGATTTTGATCATGGTCAGTTTCTGGCAACCCTAGTACGCAGCTCCAAGCAGACATCTTGGTGTCAAAAATGGCCAAAATGGAAGTAAATCCATACCTGATTTACTGGTATGCCGCTTTCCTCACCAGTAGAGAGCAACTTGACCAAACCCTGTCATCTGCCATCACAACCAATGTAGGGCCCCCCAGGGCTGCGGGAGTTCAGCTGTGCTCTCAGCTTCTTTTAGCTTCTTTTGATGACTTTACTGAACTGCTGTCTATAGTGTGTTTTGACTTTGACCGTCTAGTCATTGTTGGTGATTTTAACATCCATGTTGACAACCCCCAGGACAGAGGGGCTAAAGAACTGTGTAGGAGCCAATTAATTGTGGGTATAAAGGTAGGAACCTATGTGTGTTGGTGAGAGGTTCCGCCGGAAGGCCCATACAGTTTTTGACCACACCCGGAGAGCACACTCACAAGGAGCACACACGGAGAACACGCACACAAACACAGGATTAAAAACAAAGCAAAAGGTATTGTGTAAACCATAAATATCGTGTGGTGAATTAAATAAAGAAACCAGTAAAAAATGGAAATAAATGGACTATTTGGAACTGGAAACGTTGGTTCTGACTTTTATTTGGCAGCAAACAAGGTGTGCGTCAATTACACCCACCAAGCGGATCCTCAGAGGCTTAAAGCGTTGGCTTAGCCTCTACAGAACTGTTTTGTGTTCTTGATAACTATGGTGGGGACCCTCTCATGACATCCAACTATAGGCCCATCAGTATCTTACCCATAGTATCCAAGGTATTTGAGAAATTGATTGCCAAACAAATCATCAATCATCTCAACAACAGCTCCTTGTGTTCAAATTGAGAACCATAAGTCTAGTGTTTGTCAACTGGAGTACCACAGGGCTCTGTATTGGGCCCAATCCTGTTTAGTATGTACATAAATGATCTGCCTTCTGTGTGTGGAGAATGTGATGTATTAATGTATGCTGATGATACAGTTGTTTTTACTCATGGCAGAACCGCAGAAGAGGCTGCTACCAAGGTCCCTGATGTGTTGGAGAATATTACATCCTGGCTTAACAATAACTGTTTGCAACCAAATGTCTCAAAGACAGTGTGTATGTTCTTCTCCAAGGGCCACAGCATTATAACAGAGCAAGATGTTTTCTTTTCTGGAAGGATTGATCAGGTTGACTCGGAGTACAAGTACTGAGGAGTACATATTGACACAAACCTCAATTTAAAACCCATATCAAAAAGGTCTGCAATAAAGTAAAGTCCAATCTGTCAAATTACAGATACATTAGAAACTTGCTATCATCTGCAGCAGCTAAGCTATACCTTCACTCCATGGTCCTCTCCCACATCTACTACTGTCTGATCAGCTGGTCTGATGCTCACTCTGCAGCTCTAAGGCCACTGGAATCACTGTATAAACAAGCACTCAGAACACGAGACACAAAGCCATTCCGGTATCATCATTGTCACATTGTTAAAAAGTATAATCTGTTCAGCTGGGGAAATCTCATGGTTTACAAAAACATCTGCTTAGTTTATAAGACCACTCGTGGGTTGGCTCCTCCTCCTCTGGCTGCATCAGCCTAAAGTCCACCTCAACCAGAGATACTAGAGGTGCGGCTAGGGGAGACGCACCACCCCATTTAGGAAGAGCGCATTCAGCCAGGCTGTCTTTCATTCCACGCATCCCATCAATGGAATTCAATACCTCAACCAATGAGAGTCCTCATCCTACTACACATTCAAGCACAGTGTTACAAAGTGGCTCATTGATAACCAACAGTGGCAGCACTGATGTGTGGGTGTAGGTGTGTGTATGAGTGCGTATTGTACATTTTGTATTTATTATCATGACTTGCTCCTATCTGCATCAGCCTAAAGTCCACCGTGTAAAGGTCTTCAATGACATCCACTTATACAGTTTAGGAACTGGGGCAGTAACTATAGTAACGCAGTGTAGGCGGAGCCGCGACGTCATCTTCAATGTGTGTCACTACCCGATCTGCAGCCCTGCCCCATCTGCAGTGCGCATGTGCGAGATGGTCCGCCATATTTGACAACTCCATACGGCAACTCTAATGGGACATTTGACACAGTGGCGTTTGGCAAAGCAGAAAAAGAACACTCAAAAAACCCCACAATATTAATCTGAACGAGAGAGAGACGAGTTATTGTTATTACAACGTGACTTCACTATTATTGAGCAACTCCTTTTGTTGGGTCATTTTATTGGGTTAAGTACATTGTCAGAATAAGTGAGAAATGGATGTAACTTCTGTTGGACAGCCATCATACATGCTGAAGAAATATTGACTGAATGTATGCAATATGTATGGCATTCATAATTTATATCTAATTACATTAACTGTGAATGTCCTTCATTTTATTTCAAATAACAAAATATTTTAATAAAGATATTTCAGACGTTTATGACTCGCGCATGCACGATGCAAATCGGGCAGCCGTCTAGACGTCAAATGTCCTATTAGAGTTTCCGTATGGAGTTGTCAAATATGGCGGAAGCTAAACAAGTACAAACCACAGACTGTCCGTGTCATGGCGAATACAGTCGCTGCTTTATTTATGTCTCAGTATATGGTAGGGGTGTAACGGTTCACAAACATTTTGGTTCCGTACGTACCTCGGGTTTTAGGTCACGGTTCAGTCCGGTACGTTTTCGGTACCGCAGAAACAATTATCACAAAACATAAAATATATAGTTTTTAAATTATTATTAAACTGAATATTCACTCAAATAAATACAGAATCTAATGAAATGAACATTGAGGTGCAGCATGTGGATGAACTGAAATAACCTGCATCTGAACTGCACTGTTCCTGAGCAGCAGCTTGGCATCAGGACTTGCTTGTCGTTGTGTTTTCATGTCGTCTAAAGAAAGATGAACTCGTCCACATGGCTGCAGAAAGGGCAGATCTGCTGGCACTAGCATGTCTCCTGCTGTGGAGAACACCCTCTCTAGGGACAGAGGCAGCACAGCCAGGTAGCGCTTTGCTACCATGGCAACACGAGGATACTTGGCGTTGGTAATAGCTCTGGCTCGGTCTGAACTCTCTGCGAGCGGTGGAGGCTACATGCTAGCGGGAGTTGGGTTTGCACTTCAGTCGGTTTTCTTTTGGTACCGGTGATATTCACGTTCGGTGATGCCTTTTCAAATGAGTGAAAGCTCGATGTATTGCCAGCCGCGTAATGTATAACTGGATAGTATCTTCATTATTTAAACTATATGACACGGGGGGGGGGGGGGGGGGGCTCTCTATAAAGGCCGATCAGGAGAGCTGGATCTGATCGATATGAACCGCGAAGCACACAAAATGGCGACGTCAGAGTTCCCGTCTATCATTAGCTAGAACTAGCTGCATCTGATCGATATGGACATAAACGCGAGTGAAGTCTGATCTGACGGGAGAGAGAGATCAGCTGCAGCGGTGAGCGGACAAAACACACACTTCAGGTTAGAATATCACACGTAGCTATTTTAATGACCTCTCAAACTACCGTAACTAGTTATAGATATGTTTAGTTTCACTGTCGGGTCCCTCATTACTGGATCCGCGAGCTGCATGATCCTGGCATGATAGATTGCCCGATGGGGCACCCAGCAGGTGAGGCTTCCTTGCCCGAGCTAGATACTAGACGGTCCCGGGCCATCGGGCAGTCCTTAATGTCGAGCCCTGCGTCACACCCCTAGTAGATGGCGCTCCGAGCTGAATAAGGGCGTCAAATGAAGGCAAGACGCCCGCCTGGCGGAAACGCTGGAGTTAGGAATATCTTGTGATGAAGTGCACACTGACCTGAGCTCCAGGGGCCTCCTTCTTCTCCTCCATGCTGCTCATCAGCTGTCCTGATGAAGACCACAGAGCTGCTTCATTATTAATATAATACAAATATTTAGATATAATTCATCACAAACTGTCAGCAGTGAAGAGGAGGAATTCAAAGAGTTTATTCAATGGTATGTTCTATTTCTAGATGCTTCTATGTAGTGTTTTATCACACCACATGCAGTGCCTTGTCTCATCTATGCTGCTGTGACGTAAACATGGTCCAAATGGATCCATGTGGTCAATGTGATGCTAAGCAGAGGAGAACATGATAGAAAGGTCAGATAGTTATTAACGTTACATGCACATTACTTTAACCATTACGATAACAACTTGGTTTTCTGTGTAAATTATTACTAATATAATACAAATATTTAGATATAATTCATCATAATCTGTGTAGCAACTTACATTCTAACTTACAGCTCACAGTTAGTTCACTTTTATTTCATTAAAATGACTTTATTCACATAGAAAGTGACATTAATGGATGTTTGAACCACGGTTATAACGCTATCCGTGTGAAACTATCACTAAGTTAACACAGAAAGAAAACATTAGCTAGTGAGACTGTTTAATGTACTCCATGTATATGTTACAGGTCCCCGATATGAAGACCACAGTAGCAGTGATGATACCTGTGAGCAGGTGAGACAGGAGCAATGAGGACACGGGTTATTTGGTTTCCTTCCAGATTGCTTCTGTTGGTAGTTGTATTACACAAACGAATTTAAACATCTTAATTCTCTTATGCATTTCAATATATTTACTTAATCATTCACTTTTCTGACAGCTCCATCAACACACATCCACTGTCAATAACCCCTTCTGTGACAAGCACACATTCAAGCTGAATTTACATTCACTAATCTTTTTGTACCTTTCATACATCTTGTTTTACAGTATTAAACCTGTATTAAATATCCCTTGAAACTGTAATTTCGACTATTACCCTTCTGCCATTCATTGCAGGTCACTAAAATGCATTTAAACTAGAGAATCATAATGCTACAAACACTACAGCATACTTGTGTAACACACATCCAGTATAACACTACCTAAACTATACCTTTCATAAGGTGCACATTTATTCATAACTTCCCATGTATGGAAATATTTAGTGGGCGGGAGCCTTCAGACACTAGCTCACTCGCACCATTTCCGTGTCAGACCACGTTATCCCCAAGATGGCGCCGCGCGGGGAAAGCTAAGCTAATACGCACACACATTCATACACTCGTTTTAACATGTAAACAGCGCTACAAACACTCCACACGCTTAGTGGGCCGTCACACTATATACGCGAACATTATGGGGGGTTCATATGATTTGTGCAGCTTTTACTAACCTGTAATGAGCAGGTGAGATAGGAGCAATGAGGACAAGGGGTTATTTGGTTTCCTTCCAGATTGCTTCTAAGGAAACACCGGAAGTCCGTCCCTCTAACCAGTCCCCGGAACACAAACGTTCCGCCACACTACCAAATGCACTGCTCAACCCCGCCAACGAAATGAAAATAGACAGATGTACAAAACAAAGGCATATTCCAACTCCAAACAATAATACTTATTATATCAATGTGGTCACACATCCCAGGGGTGCCACATATACAGTATTTTCTGCATATTGTGTATTCTTTAGATACTCTAGTGCAGGGCTCTCCAACACGTCGATGCTACCGGTAGCTCGCGGGCAGCTTTTCAGTAGCTCGCCACTCGATTATCGATTAGTAGTAAGGTTGCTTATTGATTTTTCAATAAAACGTTTTTTTATTTTAGAATTGTTTCTGTCACACGAATATCAAATTGGTCGGTGACGCAGAGATCAAGGAACAAACGTGACAGCGGCACAGCGACGCCACACACGGAGCAGTCTGCTTTCTCCACCAACACCAGTCCAGAACCAACAGCAGAATGACCCGCTCTGAATCAGTCCGTGTCGCTGCGGCTCAGACACACAGGGAGGGATTTGTGTTTTAGAGAAACACTCGTTATCGTTATGTCAGTTTTTTTGGTGGATTCAATCAAGTCTTTGATTGCAGAGTATATGAATGTCCTCTTGCTATTTTCAGTTGATAAATACTTATGTAAAGTTTGTGAAGGCAGGAGGAAAAAAGCTCCCGCGATCACCGCCCCCTCCCCTAATCAGGGGCGCTGTAAGGGGGTGAAAAGTTAGGACGATTCTAAGGGCCCGTGACTGACAGGGGCCCCAAAAATTGTAGAACATTAAGAAAAAATGTTTAAGTAACCTTTCATCAATCATCAATCATCAATAATTAACATTAATATAACATTGATAATGTACTCACTAAACTTGCGATTAAATCTCACTTTTTTTGTTCGAAAAGTTAATTATCCAAAGCATCGAACCCCCCCTCTATTTACATGTAATGGTTTGGTCCTGTCTCCAAACGCTGTGCGGCACCGCATTTTCTAGCAGAGTGAGAGCATGTGAGGCAGGGATGCGAGTACTTACGTGTGTATAATGTCTCGACCACTACCAAAGTCAGGCTTTCATAAAGAAAAGAAAGGAGAGAAAGACAAGAGAGTTTTGCTCTGATTTAGCACCACCATCAGGCCTTTTCATTTCCGTTTCCGTTTTGTTTTCCATTTACACTTTAATACCTGCTTATTTTGTAGTTGGTATGTATACTTAATTAGAACATCTGCTGCTTATGTTATATGTTATAAATGATAATATGAGTGTTAATGTTCACTTTATTTTAATTTAAGAGGTCATGTATATTTAAGTTATACTTATTTTGATTTACGAATGTTCCATTCAAAAATGTTATTAAAAAGGCACCATAAAAAATGACTATTGAGGTCTATTGTCAGGAATGTTAGTGTTATATCAAATAGTGAATTCTACTGCAGCAGAATGTTGCACGTCTGCACAGTGTTATATGTTCACCGCTCAGTGTCAGTAAATATTGTGCAGTTAGTATTGGACTACAAGATAGATGCAAGCCTGTACAGGTGGAGTTATTTAAAGCATAAATGAGTCGGTTGGGTTCTGGAGGTGTGGTTACAGCTTTGTGCTTGGTTTGCGTGGCCTGTGCCTGGTGGTGGGGCCCAATGTGATATCTTTTCATGGGGCCCAAAATCCCTGGCGGGGCCCCTGCCCCTAATGGCTGATAGTGACCCGATAGAAACTTTATTATTCACTTAATCACTGATTGAGATGATGAAGCTAACTTAGTCTCAAACATTCATGGGATTTATGCAACAGTAAGACAGAGAATGTGAGTGTGCACCCACATGCAGTATTTTTGTTTTTACATTGCTGTTTTAAATACTCCTGTTGTCTGCTGTGTTCAGACTCAAGTCATGTGTGTGATGCCACATTTAAGACATTCAGTGTCTTTTTTAAACAGAAGGCCGTTGCTAGAAGCTGCAGCATTAGTTTTTTGTTTTTGATGGTGGAACAATTTCACACACAGATATAGGGAGGCTCGACCTATACAATTGATTTATTGTGGTTTATAATTTAATGTCAAGAAGAAGAAGAAGAAGAAGAAGAAGAAGAAGAAGAAGAAGAAGAAGAAGAAGAAGAAGAAGACTGAACTGTTCAGTGTCAATCCTGTGGAGATGGAGATGGAGGTTATAAATCTCCAAAATCATGTTCAGCTTAAGTCTCAGAAAACTCTAAGAACATCACCAAGCAGCAATAAACACGTCTGCTTTATTTGGCTCTACAGACCTTTGTGAAGCAGCTTTTTGACATGAAATCTAAATACAGAACAAGACTGATGAACATTTAAATGACTCTATTAGAGTGAACCTAAGTGGGTACACTCCAGCATACACCTCTATGGTGACTCCATGCAGCGCCATTCATGAATGCACTTATTTTACACATGTGCCATAAGATGCTTGTCAGGTGGTGATTAAGGACATGAATGTGAATTCTCAGTGAAGTACTCACTATGTGGGCCATAATAATATGTGAGACATTGTCGTTTTCTTGGACCTTGATGTGAAGTTAAGATTTTTGATAAGCTTTAGGTATTGCAATTTCACACGTGTACAAAAGTATAGCTTAATTCAACTGATGAGTGCTCTGTGAATACATGTAATGTGATGGAAGTAGCTCTTGGCCACTTTAATTTTTTTAAAGTCGCTCTCAGATGAAGAAAGGTTGGAGACCCCTGCTCTAGTGATATGTGTCCTGTGTGTATACTTGCTGCTAATGCTTCATTTTTATTATCTTATTGCATCTTTTAAATATGTTTAACTCGTGTAATGCCTGAAAACACTTCTGCTGGGACACAATCATTTCCCAGTTTAAGATAAATCATTATTTAAATAAAGTATATCTATTTATCTAATGAGCTAAACCGTCGCTTAGCTTAGCGTTAGCTGCTAACTGAAGAACCCCATTCATTTCAATGGGAAAAATGCTACGCCGCGGTGAATGGCGATGCTAATAATAGTTAGCATACATTTAAAACCATATCTATGGTAAAGAGCACCAACACAACAACTCAAACCGTCTTAAAGACAACTGGTGTAATAAATAACTAACATAAAGTCAGCTGAGCATTACAAATCAACTGTTACTCCCCAGAGCCGAACTGGAATAATAACTGTAGCTGTTAGCCGATAGCCGTTAGCTGTTAGACGACAGCTTTTTAGATGATAGCTTTTAGACTGTAGCTGTTAGCCTTTATTTAAAGATAGTTTGAGAATATTTTTGGCGCACATTTAAAAAAAAAAATTGTGAGTTTCTTTCGTCCAAGATTATAGCTGTTGTGTTAAATAAGATAACTTCTGTTTCGTGATTAACTGTAAGCTAGTGATGTTACGTATTGCGCCAAGGCTTCGGAGTGTGTGTCGAGTAACCCCCGAAGCTTTTTGTGAAGCAAGTATCGAGACTTGTATCGTTTTGGGCCAGTGACGTCATCGATGACAAGCGAAGCCTCGCTGCCTATCGATACCACGTGAATGCTTCGGGAAGCCATTCAGATCGGTTGAACCATAGATATATATATATATAAACACTGGATACAGCGTGGGAGGCGGGGCCTCATTCATTCCTATGAGAGTTGCTCATTGGCGCATGATTTTCATTTCATTTCAAACCTTTATTTAACCAGATTGGTCCCATTGAGATTATAGATCTCTTTTTCAAGGGAGACCTGCAGCATATAGGTTCCACATGAAACATAAAACAATAAAGGACATTATACATTATATTTACAGGATACATTGTTATAGACATTTACAAGTGCCCATTGTATCGGCAAGCATTTCATTTACCCTAGCTTTAAAAACATGCAGAGGAATGAGATTGCTCAGTTTCAATTCTTGCTGAAGATTGTTACATCATGTGACCTCAGACAATAGCTGCTTGCAACTCTCTGTGTTATCAGTGAGCAGATATAATACGGGAGTTTACCCAACAAAGCTTTATAGATAAAAGTGTACCAGTGACTGAGCCTCCGTACAGAGAGAGATGGTAAACCTGCCTTGGTATACAGTGTACAGTGATGAGTAAGCGCTTTACAATTTGTGACAAATCTCAGAGCACTGTGATACGCAGCATCCAATTTGCTCAGGTAATTGGCAGGTGCATTCATATACAACAAATCCCCATAGTCCAGCACAGGTAAAAAGGTCACAGAGCCTTTTCCTGGCCTCAAGCCAGAAACAGGACTTGTTTCTGAAAAAGAACCCTAGCCTAACCCTCAGTTTTTTTAGCAGGTTATTGACATGAAGTTTAAAAGAGAGACAATCATCAAGCCAGATACCAAGGTATTTGTAACAGGCAACAACTTCAAGTTTTGTTCCTTGCGTAGTTACAATATCTAAAACAGGCTCTGGTGTCTTTTTAGCTTTTGAAAAGAGCATTACCTTGGTTTTCTCAACATTTAAAAGAAGCTTTAGTTCAGAGAGCTGAGTCTGAATAGTGTTAAAAACAGCTTGTAATTTAACAACAGCCTCTTTAATGGAGGGACCTGCACAATACATTACAGTATCATCCGCATAAAAATGTAAAGTAGCTTCATCCACATTATCACCTACGCTGTTAATATATATGGAGAATAAAAGTGGTCCTAAAACAGAACCTTGTGGTACACCATTAGAAATGTTTAACCACTCAGAAGAGAGTCCATCAAAATGAACACATTGGGACCTTTCAGAGAGGTAGTTCACAAACCACCCCACTGCAAGGCTGGATAGGCCAATACTGAGTAGCCTCTGCTTTAAGATGAGATGATCAACGGTGTCAAACGCTTTGGACAGGTCAATAAACAGAGTTGCACAACTCTGCTTATTATCTAAAATAGTAGTAATGTCATTTACCACTTTCATTGTCGCAGTGATGGTACTGTGTTTCTTTCTGAATCCTGACTGATGTTTAGACAGGATATCATTTATACATAAAAACTCCTTTACTTGTTCACTCACTAAGCGTTCGAGCACCTTAGACAGAACTGACAATTTAGAGATTGGCCTATAGTTATTTAAAATAGTTGCCTCCCCTCCTTTCAGCAAAGGCAAGACATAAGCAGACTTCCATACTTTTGGAATTGTGTTCGTGCTGAGGGAGAGGTTAAAAAGAGAAGTAAGAGGTGGAGCAATAAAATCTGCAGCTATCTTTAAAAAGAAAGGTTCTAAGTTGTCCGGGCCAGCCGGTTTCCTAGGATCTAACTTGGATAATGCTTCACGAACAATACTAACAGTTAAAGGAGTAAAACTGAAAGGGTTTTCCAGACCACATTGTTCAGAGTCAAGGATTGGAGCGTTCACAGGAGCCACACAGCCAAACAGAGAGCCACAAGACACAAAATGCTTATTAAAACAATTTAGCATAGTAGCCCTGTCTGATATAGTGCCAGATGCTGTGGTAAGGCACGGAGGTAGCTCATTTGGGATATCACCAGTGGAAATCGATTTTATGGCTTTCCAAAATTTCCTAGGATTATTCAGGTTTTCTGTGGTAACCGACAAATAGTACTTTGATTTAGCACTTTTTATTTGGGATGTGAAGCTATTTCTTATCATTTCTTGATGATAAAATGGCCCAACTTTTGAGTAAGTGAAACGTCACAGATTACCCGGCATGCCCGAGAAGTACCCGTATGTGCAACACACTCTCACTCCCTAAGCGTCCAATAGCGACGTTTGGTCAGTGTCCGTGGCGTCCAATTGTGACGCTCCTAGGCTCCTTCAGCGTCATAAAGGGACGCAAATAGCTTTCAACTGATTGCAATGTATTCCCATCTGCGTCGGGATTTGACGCTCATGGAAGCATGGCATTCGTTTATGTCGGCTGCCCTTAAAGGCAATGTGAGCGTCCATTCCCATTGGATAACGGAGAATTGTACACCCGGAAGTAAGTATTCCTCTTACTGTGGATTGATGTCACAGTGATATCTGCACTACTCATCGACTAAAAAACACCAGATTATCCTTGTTAATTACACAACATTGATTGGTTTAAATTGTGTGCAATGCTTTTGTATTTTTCCCCTTCGATTCGGAGAAACAAATATTTTTTCTCAGTAAAGGATGGCAGAAGACACTACACTACCCAGAATCCCCAGCTATCGTTTGGACTACACCATGTGCTCTGTTTGACAAACCCCGTTTTTTTCACCATTCATTCCGATGGCTGGCGTCTATGTCACATGATCTTCAAATTTCTCCCTGCAGAAAAAGAAAACATGGCCGAACTTCGTTTTATTCTCGGTGTAAAATGCCTATTTTAAAGTTAGTTTGGCCATTAAAATGCGTTTTGATGTCATTTGATGCGAGAAATATGAGTTGTTATTTCAGATTGTGTGTGCAGTGGATGTACATGATCTTTAGTTTGCTAGTTATTACGAAGATTACTTCAGGAAATCGCGACGTTTTCATTGTTACCAAGGTGGTTGCTTGGGACGCTGCTATCGATATTATTTCTGTTATGTTGTGTAACTGTTTAATGGTGTTATCTTTATTGCTACCCCCGTCAATGTATAGTGTTGGTCCACAGCGCAAACGTATTAGTTTAACAAAATCCGCATCTAAAGATAGCCTACGTTATTTCCCCCCTGTGCAATTCCATTCTCACATCTCACAGCACATCGTCATTAACAAATACCGGAAACAGACCGAAAACATTAAAAAAATTAATAATAATACTTTATTCCGAGTGTGCTTGCTTTTCTCTTTGAAAGTCATCACATAACGGCATTGTAATACACGGTTCGGCTGCATTACATATTACATATCTGCCGTAGTTCTGTATTTATAGAGCCCTGATGAGAAGACAAACATGAGGAACTGAAAACGTGACGTGGATCATAAATATATCAGCCATTAAACAACATCTTACATTTCTTTTCACACAATACGTCTCCTTGCAGTATCAACACTAATTCGGCTCACTTTTATATTTGATCCAATTGGTAGATAGGCTGTATTTACACCATAAAGGTGCACAGCTGATATAAAGGGACACCTGGTGGTTAAAGCATGTTATTGAATTTCATTATTTTTATTATTAGATATTAATACGATCCCTATAAAGTATATTCATTACTCGTTATTCTCTACTAATAGTTCATTAAAGACTGTATGTAATGACTATTTTGCACATCCCTTTCAAGATTTCAAGATTGTCTAAGGTTTATTGACAGATCATATAGGCCTACACAACTGTGGTGTAGTTTTGCACTGAATCAAAAACTTGGGTTGCAGGTTCCTCAATAGTGCATTACAAGACATCTATCAATATGTGTGCATACCTCCAGCAATGTTAACTATGTTGAAGCACTTATTTTAACTGATATTATACATAATATATTATACTCTTATAAGATGTATGTAGATATTTCATCTCCGGCCTTGTCAGGTATTGAACAATCAATAAATAAAGAACACAGAATTGTTGAATATAAAACACAGAATTTGTGTGATTATACTAAATGATTTTCAAATAAACACAACTGCATATTTAACTGTTACACATGCTGATGTAACGCAAATGTTCCAACTTGGGATCAATAAAGTATATCTTATCTTAAGATGATCGATGGCTACTGCCATATTTGCAAAATGTGCCTCTGAACCTTGACAAGTGCATGTTTCAGGCTTATCAATTAATGTCATGTAATGTTATCACAGGGGTCACAAACATAAGACCAGCTGTTAAATAAAGCTCTTCTGACCTTAGCTGGCATGTGGGTATATATATTAATACTGCCCATAATGGGCACCAGCAATTTTCACCCATTTATTAATTATATGTTTTAAATGTGAGTGTTTCCTGTCCCCTAAACCTCCAGGGATGTACACAGTTTAATACTGGCAACTTCTTATTATGGGAAATACGAAAACGTCTTTTAAAACTACAACTCCCAGTAGAGACGTGCCATAGAGAACATGTTGCGAAACAGAATAGCCAGCATGTGTAGTTCTGGGGACGGGGTGGGGGAGGGGGGACGCGGTGGACCCGTTCAAATCCAGTTTTGGACAGTCTGCCGTGGTTCCATCCCATTTCAAGTGCTGTTCGAGAATCGGCACACTCTCCAATCACAGAGCTTGAGGACTATCAGGGGGTTTGTCAAACAGAGCACATGGTGTAGTCCAAACGATAGCTGGGGTTTCTGGGTAGTGTAGTGTCTTCTGCCATCCTTTACTCCTGGGAATGGACGCTCACATTACCTTTAAGGGCAGCCGACACAAACGAATGGCGTGCTTCCATGAGCGTCAAATCCCGACGCAGATGGGAATACATTGCAATCAGTTTAAGCTATTTGCGTCTCTTTATGACGCTGAAGGAGCCTAGGAGCGTCACAATTGGACGCCACGGACACTGACCAAACGTCGCTATTGGACGCTTAGGAAGTGAGAGTGTGTTGGTATGTGCGCTCATATAGCATGCGCAACTTTAACCAAAATGCTCGTTCACATCAAGCACGTCAATTTGCGTACACGTAACAGCACTGCACGTTCATGACCACATGGTAATGGATCGTTATTATGATAGATTTGATATTAACGAGGCGGCAGTTAGCAGCTAGCGACTAGCGGCTAGCTAGTAATGATGCTAATGTGAACATCAATCGTTATATACAAGTGGTCATGAACACATCTGTCCATCAGACAGCTGCTGTGCCTCCTGTCATCATTAATGGACGTCTCTTTAAAATGACCGCTCAGAGGAGAGGAGTTCCCATTTCTCTAACCGCCTGTTGCTTCTCCTCCTCTCTCTCATCGACTCCTCCGTTCGCATCTCCTGTGGGTGGGAAAGTCTCGAGGAGAGAGGAGGGGAAGCAGCAGGCGGTTAGAGAAATGAGAAAGGGCCCATGTAGCATGACTTGCTTTCTGACATTTTGAATCCAGTTATATGACCACCTCTCCACTTCTTTAGTCGCTCGAGCTTCTCCATTACGTATGGGGCACGTCTTCCCCTCATCCACAGAGCCCCATCCTCTGCGTGTAGAGCCCATTGGATGCATGAGTCTCAGCATGTCAACATGTCGTTAATCATGATGTTAATAATATTGGACTGACTGCACTCCCTCGGGGGATACCGTTTTCTATTTCTAAATAACTGGAAACATCTGCTCCAACCTTTCCTCTAAACGTCCCGTCTGTTCAAAAGGCCCTTACCCCATTGATCATTCTCCCTCCAATACCCATTCTCCTCCATGTGATCAGTAGCCCCTCCTCCATGTGGTCAGTAGCCCCTCCTCCATGTGATCAGTAGCCCCTCCTCCATGTGGTCAGTAGCCCCTCCTCCATGTGATCAGTAGCCCCTCCTCCATGTGATCAGTAGCCCCTCCTCCATGTGGTCAGTAGCCCCTCCTCCATGTGATCAGTAGCCCCTCCTCCATGTGATCAGTAGCCCCTCCTCCATGTGATCAGTAGCCCCTCCTCCATGTGGTCAGTAGCCCCTCCTCCATGTGATCAGTAGCCCCTCCTCCACACAGAGGCATACGCCTTTCAATGTCAACGTACACTATTGCCACCATCTCTTTCATTCTCAATGTTTCCCCACGTCATTACTCACTCTCACTAATTCCACATCCAGAGCTGACCTATCATCCTGTCTCTTCTCCTTCACCTTTTCATTCTCTGCTAGCAACTGCTGTGTTTGCTGCCTCTGGATATCACTGAGATGCTCCCCACTATGTACTGCTGCAAGTGTCCTTCCTCACATACCTGCCTTCTCTTTATCCGTCACTGCCAGCCTCTCCCCATCAACCAAAGCTGGCATTCTAATGGATTCCTTTCCCCACTCATCTGCTGAAACATGGACCAGACATCACCTGGTGTTACTCCTCTGCCAATGGTAGAACACAACTCTCTCCATGCTCTCTCTCAAGTGTCCTTCCTCACATACCTGCCTTCTCTTTATCCGTCACTGCCAGCCTCTCCCCATCAGCCAAAGCTGGCATTCTAATGGATTCCTTTCCCCACTCATCTGCTGAAACATGGACCAGACATCACCTGGTGTTACTCCTCTGCCAATGGTAGAACACAACTCTCTCCATGCTCTCTCTCAAGTGTCCTTCCTCACATACCTGCCTTCTATAGTATATGTTGCGTTATGTGGCTTGTGATGACCTCTGTGCTTCCCTCTGATGTTAGCAGGTGTACCGACTCCTCACACCATATCCTACATTCCCCCAATCAGCTTTAGCAAAGCACCACCTGGTTATCTCACCTCCTTCCTGCATCTATACATTATTATTCACTCTAGGAAGCACTGGATAATGGTCACTTCCTCCAGTGTCCATTATAATACAGTCTATCCCATCAGGAGACTGCACCTCCCTGTATGCCACACCATCTTTGAGAAATGACTGCAGGATCTCAGGTCTGCAAAGTGGACAGGTAGGCGAGAAAGGCTTTTTGGAGTCTCAGAGACCAAGGTCCTGTACACTTCGCATCCATCGACTGCACGACTTCAGGTCTGCGATGTGGACAGTACACCTCAAATACATCACTACACAACCTGGGTATTTGAAGATAAGGGGATGTTTATAATATGCTGCAAAACACAACAACTATGCAGGGTGACGAGTCTGTTTCAACAAGTCCTCCAACTCATACGACCAGTTATGCCGATTGTTCAGGCGCTTAATACGTGCTGCTCCCGTTGAATGAAAACGTCACAGATGGACGTTTATTCACAAATAACCCTCTCTGGAAAATCCTAAACTGTAGGATAGTTTGGCATTAAAACGCTTTCTGATTAGATTCCTAGCGAGAAGTGTAGATTGTACTTTTAGAATCCACGTCCAGTCGATGTGTAGGATCTATAGTTCTATAGATATTAGGAAGATGATCTGAGGTACGCGGCAGCCTCCATGTGAAGTCACGGGTTGACACAGAGGGCCTCATCATATAACTTTGCGTGGGGCCACAAGTTGGTTCTGACACACCCATATAAGTCTTTCAATTCCTCCAAATTGTCCTTACTATAAAATATATTATAAAAATATCCTTACTTTGTTGAAAGCAAACTTGAGCTTTTTAGCTAGCAAACGATTCAGTGGGATTCGAGGATGGAAGTTATAAAGATAGTCAACAGATGCAAACTCTTCATTCCCTCTCTAACTCTCCTCTCGTTCACATCCCTCTGCAGACGAGTTGAAAAGTTCACATGCAAATTAGAGACTCTGCCAGCAGCGCTTTATGATCATCAGCGTTGACTCTTTCATTTGAAGACACCAGGTTAACCTCTGAATCGAAGTGGAGTAGAACAAAGTAGCATGCTGCTGTAACAAAAACATTTCCCAGCTTGGGATCAATAAAGTATCTATCTTAAGATGATCGATGGATTCTGCCATATTTGCAACATGTGCTGTCCCATTCCAGTTTGGAAAGCCTGCCGTGGCTCCATTCCATTTCAAAGAGCTGTTGAGCTCAGCGTAACCTTGCCGCACTGCCACTCCAACATCCAATCACAGGGCTTGATGACTAATCACTTGTAAAGCAAGGCGGATGTTGTAGTCCCAAACGATAGCTGGGGATTCTGGGTAGTGTAGTGCCTTCGGAAACTGTAGTGTCAAACCTCCTATTTGTTTCTCTGAATCGAAGGTTAAAAACACAAAAGCATTGCACACCATTTAAACCAATCAGTGTTGTGTAATGAACAAGGATACACTGATGTTTGTGAGTGCATGAGTATTGCAGATATCACTGTGTACCAGGGTTTCCGTTAGCCGGTAATTACCGGTTTTTAGCTGGTAAAATGTATAAAAAACCGGTAAATTCAAAACCTGCCGGTCAAAATGTCTGGTAATAATTAGGGAGGAGGCTCCGATCGATCGGCCGCCGGTCATTATCGGCCGATATTCCCTCTTAATAGTTTGATCGGTGCTGTCTATAAAGGCCGATCAGGAGAGTGGATCTGATCGATATGGACATAAACGCGAGTGAAGTGTAACCGGACGCGCGAGAGAGATCAGATCAGCTGCTGAGTCTGACCGAGACACGCAGCTCTGCATAATCACCTGAAGCCCCGCCCTCTGTTTAGCGAGCTGCTGGAGCTGCATGAGAAACTGACGGGCTGTCGAGAGAGAGAGCGAGAGAGAGCGAGCGAGCGAGAGACTCTCCCGTGTTATTATTCAAAGTTGATGTAAACTTCTGAATAATGTACGTTATCTACTACAAGTAGTTTGTTTGAATGTAATAATTATGTTGTTTGTTGTTTGTGGAATCATTTATTGAAAAATGAATCTGAATGTTTCGATCTGTTACGATTATAAACTGAAGCAATATGAAAATGAGCCCCGTGAACTGAGTTTTAAACTGAAGCATATCTGCTCATAGTCCGGTAAATTACCTTCTTACGGAAACTCTGCTACACAACTCTTATTATTATTATTGAAATATGACCGGTAAGTTTCAAATTAGTCCGGTAAAATAAATTCTGCCCGGACATTTGACCGGCGAGAAGAAATCCTAGCGGAAACCCTGCCGTGTACTCATTTGACAGTGAGGGGAATATATCCGGTCTTATTGTGAAAACTTCGAGACCGGAAAAACTGTTTTCACCCACGCTAACTTTACATGGAAGCTGCACACGTTATCCTGGCGAGACCTCAGATCATCTTCGTGATATCTATCACACTGTAGATCCTACACATCCACTGGACGTGGATTCTAAGAGTACAATATACACTTCTCTCCAGAAATCTAATCACAAAGCATTTTAATGCCAAACTATTCCACAATGTAGGATTTTCCAGAGAGGGTTATTTGTGAATAAACGGGAGCATGTTGTTTCTCACACGACCACACTTTAAAACGTGGCTATGGGTCGTAATCTAAGGGGCTTAAACAATCGACCTCTTTGGTCGTGTTTTGTAGGAGGGCAGGCTGGTCTGTTTCTAAGGCCATTTTATTTGTGGTAGTCTGATCATTTCAACAAGAGAATAGAATCAAACTGAAAACATCGTAAATATGTTCCAGATACATGAAGCAGATAATGAACAGTGAAACTCGCTCATGGACTTTAAGGTGAAGACTTTAAACAAAGGTTTTCCCACACTCTTTGTAGGAGCCATTTTAGGGTGAATGCAGCATGCTGCTTTGCTGCTTCGGTGCTCTTTCATTCCAGTAGAACTCCTCAGAAACCAGTAGAAACCAGTATTTGACCAATTAACAAAACAATTGACAAAACTTTGAACTATGAAATATATTAAACTTTGGTGAGTTTCAGCGGGGTAATGCCATATAGGAGCTCCCTCACAAACACCCAGGGGTTCAATTGGGCTGGGGCTGTCCGGGGCTAAGCCCGGCACATAGGACGATGCTCTGATCATCATCACCCTCACATATTTGTCTACAAAAAACGATATATATGTTAAGACTTTTCTCGTTCTTAATATAGACTATATTTAGGGTCGATATGTGTTGGCCCTGAAACACCGTTGGTGTGAATGAGGTATCTGAGCCTCTTAGCCTGATACCTTGAGGGGGTTTCCCGACATGTCGTTGCAGTAAATGAAAGGGTGTTTCATGTTGTTGTTGCTGTGGACCTTCTTAATACCTTGGAAAATGCCGTTTAATATTTTTTAATAGCCTTAATTTTCGCTAAATTGATTTATCAACTTTTAATACTTTTTAAGACCCCGCGGACACCCTGAATGTTATTTTGAACACTTGGTGGTGGGGTGTATAAAAGGGGTCATAGGTGACAGGAGAGGAAGTGGACCCAGGAGGAAGAGCATACCGATTCTACCAGACGGCCAGCCCAGACGATGCTCATACTACAACTATTGACACAGTGTACTTAAACCGTGGTATGTAAAGCAATAAAACAGCACGCAGACGGACAGAAAACAAAACTCAAAGGAACAGTGAACATTATGCCTGTCAATTCTGACGTTACGTCAACAGATGGCGCTGTTGGGATGGGATCTGTAATGGAAAAAAGGATTACCCAACACAAGGCCAATAGATGGGAATTGTTTATTGTAAACTGTGAAAAAAACTAAATATGCTTAATTGCGGCTCCTACACTCGATCCCGTTTGAATTGTGCCACAAATTACACATATGATGTTTGTCAATTTAAAAGATAATTTTGCAAGTAAAAAAAAAAAAATGTGTCGTAAAACTGATAACACATTTGTTTGTGTGTGTATTATAGAATGATCACACCGGTGACAGTACTCCTCAAAGGGTTCACAAAATATGACTACTACTCTTACTGTTTAACATGTTGGGTTACTTGATGTTACTTCATGTTAAGGCTAATAAAAATGACACGGCTGTAATGCTAACTAACGTGCTAGCTACTAGCTAGGTAGCTAACTTGATCCAGTCACTCCTGGTCCTTTCATCAGACGGGAAGCGAAAGAACGAGCAAGACCCATTGCTGGTATGATAACAACCTGGTACTAAGTACATAGGCATCTTGTTAAAGTTATCTTATCTTATCCAGCGCCATATAGATAGATTATATCTATATGGCGCTGATCTTAGCTATCTCTTAGTGGAGGAAAACAATTGTGACATAACTTACGCAACTCTGGGATTAGTAATCTTTGTAGTTGCGTATTTTTCATAGTCTTATATTTCAACAGTTTTACGACGAACTGTGACTTTTTTGACATGGAAATTATTTTTTAAGATTGACAAACATCATATGTGTAATTCATGGCACTATTCAAACGGGATCGAAAGATACGTTTTCTCTATCCATTGACATAAATACATTATTTTTCGAAAATGGATGCGGAAGTAGATGGGGGGGTGACTTCGCCACTCTATAGATGGGAATTGTTTCTTGTAAACTGTGAAAAAAACAAAATATGCTTAATTGCGGCTCCGACACTCTTAAAACCACTATGGTTTTTCTCCTGAGTGAACACGAAGATGTGATTTGAGAGTACCTGATTGAGTGAACGTTTTCCCACACTCTTCACACCAGTACGGTTTTTCTCCAGTGTGAATACGGTGATGTGTTTTGAGATGACCTGATCTAGTGAAAGTTTTCCCACAATCTTCACACCTGTACGGTTTTTCTCCTGAGTGAACACGAAGATGTGATTTGAGAGCACCAGATTGAGTGAACGTTTTCCCACACTCTTCACACCAGTACGGTTTTTCTCCAGTGTGAATACGGTGATGTGATTCTAGAGCACCTGATGTAGTGAAAGTTGTCCCACACTCTTCACAGCTGTAAGGTTTTTCTCCAGTGTGAATACGTTGATGTGTTTTGAGAGCACCTGATTGAGTGAACGTTTTCCCACACTCTTCACACCAGTAAGGTTTTTCTCCAGTGTGAATACGTTGATGTGATTTGAGAGCACCTGATTGAGTGAACGTTTTCCCACACTCTTCACACCAGTAAGGTTTTTCTCCAGTGTGAATACGTTGATGTGTTTTGAGATCACATGATTGACTGAAAGTTGTCCCACACTCTTCACAGCTGTAAGTATTTTCTCCAGTGTGAATACGTTTATGTCTTTTGAGATGACTTGATGTAGTGAAAGTTGTCCCACACTCTTCACAGCTGTAAGGTTTTTCTCCCGTGTGAATACGTTGATGTGTTTTGAGATTACTTGATGTAGTGAAAGTTGTCCCACACTCTTCACAGCTGTAAGGTTTTTCTCCAGTATGAATACGGTGATGTGTTTTGAGAGCATCTGATCTAGTGAAAGTTGTCCCACACTCTTCACAGCTGTAAGGTTTTTCTCCGGTGTGAATACGTTGATGTGTTTTGAGATCACCTGATCTAGTGAAAGTTGTCCCACACTCTTCACAGCTGTACGGTTTTTCTCCTGTGTGAATATGCAGGTGGCGCTTTAAATTTCCAGATGTTGTAAAGGATTTGTCACATTGCTGACAGCTGTGACGTCTCTCTCTTCCTTTCGGTTTCTAGAACAGACGGACAGAGAAAGAGAGAAAGTCAATCTAAAAAGCATAAATACACAAGTTAACACAATAAAAACTCACTTAATATAAACCTTGAGTTAACAAAATACTACCTATCAACTGTTTGTCTTTATTATATTTGATACAGTAATACAGCAATATTCTAACCAAAGTATATACCAGAGGTGGGGGACTCGAGTCACATGACTTGACTCGAGTCACATGACTTGCCTATTTTTTTACTTGAGACTTGCTTGACTAACATTGATAAAAGACTCGACTTGACTTTGACTTGGTATTCATGACCTGAGACTTAGGCTTGAGACAGATGACTCGAAAGGACTTTACTTTTTAAAATAGAATATTTGCATTTGTATTGTATTGTACGAAGCACCTAGAGGGCAATGAAAGAAAAAAAAGAGAGAGAAAGTATCTTCTTGTTCGCAGGAGAAAGTAGGAAGTGGAGCGCCCAGGAGACGGCCGTTTCATTGCAGACCGTTATGTTTATGTGGGGAAATACATACATTATTTGAGATATATTTCAAACTCGGACTTCATTTTAGGGACATTTCGGCCAGGGGTGTAGAGTTATTTGTTCAAGCACCGGATCGGCAAAACAGGAGAGTCTGTGAACCAGTCTGCCTTGACCTATGTATTCATGTCTGACTCTCACAGTATCTGCTGCCCACAGCTGCTTCATAGAAGAAACCCTCCAAAGAGATGTGCCTTCACTGTGTTTCCCTTCATTAGAACAGCTAACGAGCGACCGCAGGCTGCCACACACACACACACACACACACACACACACACACACACACACACACACACACACACACACACACACACACACACACACACACACACACACACACACACACACACACACACACACACACACACACACACACACACACACACACACACACACACACACACACACACACACACACACACACACACACACACACACACACACACACACACACACACACACACACACACACACACACACACACACACACACACACACACACACACACACACACACACACACACACACTTCAGAGCCCCATTCTCATATGACTTACTCCCACCTCTGGTATACAGGAGACAGAGGGAGACGGCATCCTGTCACTGCGAGTCTCAGTGTGCTCCGTTCCTCTTGGGTTTTGTTTTTTTGTCTAAACTTTGTTGTGTCTGTATGAAACGTCATTTTGAGAGACCATGCTTTTGATCCTGGGGATTACATTGGCCTTCTGCAGACCATGTCTGGCCATTCAACTTTCCAAGACACACCTGAGTGACAGCACGGACAGGTATGGCGAGGAGCCCCGGCCTCTGCGCTGCTACAGCCGCGAGGCTATGCTAGAGCTACAATGCGATCGGCCTCCTACGAATACACCAAGCCATCTGTGCTCTTCGTTATTGGATGAAATCCCTCGGGAGCCGCTTAGAAACACCAGGAAAAAGAGACGAGGAAGGAAGGGAGGCGTTCAGAATACGGCGGAGATTCAGCCGGCCACCACTTCCATCCATCATTCTCACAAACCTGCGCTCATTGAGCAACAACGTGGACACACTAAGGACACACAAGGTCCTGTCATGAATTTCTCGAGGCCTCTTGATTATGTTTCACGGAAAGTTGGCTCCAATCTACGATGCCTGAATCTCTCTCTGAAGGACCCGGACTCGCCCTTGTTCGAGCAGATAGGGATGCGAACTCGGGGAAAACCAGAGGAGGCGGTATTTGTGTGTATATTAATGATCTGTGGTGCCGATCATACTCAGTCAAATGTAAAACCTGCAATCCCAACGTAGAAATTCTCGGCATGACGTCAAGACCCTTTTATCTGCCTCGAGAATTCGGGTGTATTTTACAGTTTGTTGTTTACGTGCCTCCCAGCGGCAGAGGACACTGTTCACGAGCTGCAACTCAGCCACCCCGATGCACCGGCAATAGTGCTCGGGACATGAAGCAATGTCGCCTGGAGACTGTTACCTGGGTTCCAGCAGTGTGTTAGGGATCACAGCAGGAAAGACACTATCCTGGACAAATGCTTTGTTAATGATAAAGGAGCCTATGTGTCTAAAGACAGACACCAATACTGACCTCTGATCATAATGTTGTGAATATGATACCAGTGGATAAGACCAAACTCAAGGGAACCAGAAAAGAAAGTAATACATCATATGTGACTAAGGACATAAAACAAAGACTACGGAGCACTTGAACAGACAGAGAGAGAACTGAAAGTCAAATTGAGGGAATCAAAACACACAGAGAGCTTTTGGGAAATGCTTTTAAAGCCAAAGACCCCAAAAAAGTGTGGGACACCATGAGAACCGTGACAGGAATGACCTCTTCAGCTAAACCTATTGTGACGGACAAGACATACTTGATCCATACCAATGTGCCTATAAGCAAGGGGGTGGTACTGCTGCTGCTCTGGTTCACATCATCACTAAACATTTAGATAAACGCCACACCTATGCAAGAGCCCTCTTCCTAGACTTCTCAGCAGCAACACAATACAAGCAGACATCTTGGTGTCAAGAATGGCCAAAATGGAAGTAAATCCATACCTGATTTACTGGTATGCCGCTTTCCTCACCAGGAGAGAGCAACTTGACCAAACCCTGTCATCTGCCATCACAACCAATGTAGGGCCCCCAGGGCTGCGGGAGTTCAGCTGTGCTCTCAGCTTCTTTTAGCTTCTTTTGATGACTTTACTGAACTGCTGTCTATAGTGTGTTTTGACTTTGACCGTCTAGTCATTGTTGGTGATTTTAACATTCATGTTGACAACCCCCAGGACAGAGGGGCTAAAGAACTGTTTTGTGTTCTTGATAGCTATGGTGGGGACCCTCTCATGACATCCAACTATAGGCCCATCAGTATCTTACCCATAGCATCCAAGGTATTTGAGAAATTGATTGCCAAACAAATCATCAATCATCTCAACAACAGCTCCTTTCCACTGCATCCAATGCAATTTGGATTCAGGGCTAATCACTCAACAGAAACAGCAACATGCTTCTTCATGGAGAAAGTTAAGGCATCAATGGACAGGGGTGGGGTTGTGGAGGCCGTGTTCCTTGACTTACGGAAAGCTTTTGACACTGTTATTCACAACATCTTATTGCAAAAAATACTCAACTTAAATGTTTCTATAGAATTCACCAACCTCTTTAATTCGTATCTTTCATCCCGCTCCCAATGTGTTCAAATTGAGAACCATAAGTCTAGTGCACTATGTTTGTCAACTGGAGTACCACAGGGCTCTGTATTGGGCCCAATCCTGTTTAGTGTTGTTACGGCTGCTGCCTTCCGGGTCGTCTTTATTGTGTTAACCTATGTTGTATGTAAATGAGCAGTGCGATTGCCCTGACGTCATTGGCTGCCACCTCCTGGTCCGCCCCCTGAGGGTTGTGATTGGAGCACTCCGGGCCCGACGCACTCCAATCGCAGCGCACCTGCTGGAGATGACTTCAAAGCCTGGGGACAATCATCACTCTGGAGGCTCTGATGTGGGACAGACGCTACTTGGTCCTTAGACCTGAACTTGTGTGCCCATCTCCGTGTGATATTGTGTGTTAGTAGAGTAGCTTAGTTAGAGGTTAGAGTGGTTTAGAGTAGCTTAGGATTTTGTGACTGTTGCCTTTAGTTTAGCTGTGTTTTTGTATAGATTATTTGTGTTAGTTGTACCACTTTTAAAGTGAGGTTTAGTTTAGTTTCTTATTTAGTGCAATAGTGTTTATTTCCTTGTATGCAAGTAGACTCCTTTTGTTAGAGTCCTCCCTTTGTTTGGTTATTATTCAACCTGTGACACATTTGTTTGTTCCAGGCTGCATGCCTGCCATTTTGTTTACCTCTGCTATTTAAAATAAACCCATTTATAATTATTACCAATTCCATTCTGGTGTATGTTGGTTACCCTAGAGGGGGACGTAACAAGTATGTACATAAATGATCTGCCTTCTGTGTGTGGAGAATGTGATGTATGCTGATGATACAGTTGTTTTTACTCATGGCAGAACCGCAGAAGAGGCTGCTACCAAGGTCACTGATGTGTTGGAGAATATTACATCCTGGCTTAACAATAACTGTTTGCAACCAAATGTCTCAAAGACAGTGTGTATGTTCTTCTCCAAGGGCCACAGCATTATAACAGAGCAAGATGTTTTCTTTTCTGGAAGGAGACTTCAGGTTGTCTCGGAGTACAAGTACTTAGGAGTACATATTGACACAAACCTCAATTCAAAACCCATATCAAAAAGGTCTGCAATAAAGTAAAGTCCAATCGGTCAAATTACAGATACATTAGAAACGTGCTATCATCTGCAGCAGCTAAGCTATACCTTCACTCCATGGTCCTCTCCCACATCAGCTACTGTCTGATCAGCTGGTCTGATGCTCACTCTGCAGCTCTAAGGCCACTGGAATCACTGTATAAACAAGCACTCAAAACGTCAATCACCGTCTGGCAAAGGGACTATCGGTGAAAACTAGCCTGTTGGCTAATCGAGTACTTTTACATGTTTTTAATATGTTGCTTAATGAACACTGTCCCTTGTTTTAAATAGATCAAATCAATGGACTGACTCAGCATGTGACGGAGCCCACGCACAACAAGGGGCACACTCTGGACTTGATGATCTCAAAGGGTCTGAATATCTCTGAGGTTGTGGTGACTGATGTTGCGCTCTCTGACCATTCCTTTGAGAGCTCTATTTCTGTTCACACAAATGTTCAAAAAGAGGTAACCACAAAGCGATATTTAACTGAAAACACGAGGGAAATGTTTACTCGGGATGTTTCTTCCACACTGGCCCTGCTAACATCTCAGTAAATGAGCTAGTAGATCATTTAAATGTTATAGATGCCATTGCTCCAACTAAGGTAAAGGAAGTGACTGGGAAGAAAAGATCTCCATGGAGAAAGGCCATGACCGTGAGAGCAGAAAAAAGAGAGTGTCGAAAAGCTGAACGCAGGTGGAGAAAAACAAATCTCCAGGTTCACTTTGAAATCTATAAAGAGAGACTTGGCTTTTATCATTTGGAATTGTAAATTGGACGACAGTCTTTCTTCTCCGACATCATTACCAAAAACAATGCTACCGTGGACAGACTAACTAACCCCCCAGTGTCAGTATACCCCACTCAGAACACCAGACCAGCAGTCAGTGCCTCTGCATCAGGTACAGCAGATGTGTTGTCTCCGTGTCCACCTAACATCAATTCAGACACCATGACACAGTTCCATCAGATTAATGATAGAAACCTGGAGGACATTATTCAACTTCTGAAGTCCTCCTCCTGCTGCCTTGATATCATCCCAACAGGGGTTTTCAAAGATGTTTTTCCTTGCATGGCCTCAGATCTACTTCACATATACCTCATTCACACCAACGGTGTTTTCAGGGCCGGTTCGGAGCTGGAGCTTGAAAAGCACCGGGTTTTCCTGTTCACACCGCAGCGGATCAGCCTCTTAGCTCCGGAATCCGGTTCGTTTTCAAGCACCAAAAATGTCCAGCCAGAGCAAAAGCACCGCATACGTCACGCTTACGTCGAGGCGGGATCAACTCCTGAACAACAAAAAGCCAGCGTTTTATCCAGTTTGTACACAACGATGGAGAAACTTAACAAACAGCAGTGGTCCACTGAAGAGACCAGCTACCTGGTCTTCTGAAGAGGTACAGAGGAAGCTGGAGCACAATCGGCCATTGTTGTTGTTGTTGTCGGTGTGAGCTGTGAGGGGTTTCCGCGCGGTTTGGCTTTATGAAGCAGGCACGCAAACGGTTACGTCATGACGCAAACGATGACGCAGCACCAGTCGGACTCTGGGCGGTGTGAAAAGAGCCAGAGCTAAACCGAAGAACCGGTTCTGAACCTGAAAAGCTCTAGCACGGAGCTTGAACCGGAGTTGCGTTGGTGTGAATGAGGTAATAGTAAACAAGTCTCTTCACTCAGGTGTTTTTCCACAGGCTCTGAAAACTGCAGTCATTAAACCGCTCTTAAAAAAGAATAATCTAGACGCTTCAGTAATGACCATTTACAGGCCCATATCAAACCTCCCATTTCTAGGTAAAATCATTGAACAAGTAGTTTTTTAGTTGAGTAACTGTTTGGAACGCATTTCCACTGCAGGGCCTCGCACGGCTTAGTACGGTATAGTTAGGCCTTGGTAGGCCAGGCTCACTTTATGCTGCGTTTCCAATACAGTTTAGGAACTGGGGCAGTAACTATAGTAACGCAGTGTAGGCGGAGCCATGACGTCATCTTCAATGTGTGTCACGACCCGATCTGCAGCCCTGCCCCATCTGCAGTGCGCATGTGCGAGATGGTCCGCCATATTGGACAACTCCGGGCGGCAACCCAAGATGGACACTTGACACAGTGGCTTTTAGCAAAGCTCAAAAAGAAAACTCGAGAGAGACGAGTTATTGTGATTACAACGTGACTTCACTATTATTGAGCAACTCCTTTTGTTGGGTCATTTTATTGGGTTAAGTGCATTGTCAGAATAAGTGAGAAATGGATGTAACTTCTGTTGGACAGCCATCACACATGCTGAAGAAATATTGACTGAATGTATGCAATATGTATGGCATTCATAATTTATATCTAATTACATTAACTGTGAATGTCCTTCATTTTATTTCAAATAACAAAATATTTTAATAAAGATATTTGAGACGTTTACTGTACTAGTACCTAAGCAGCCAGTTTGACATTAGGACTTGCTTGTCATTGTATTTTCACGTTTGTTTAAAGAAAGATGAACTTGTCCACATTGCTTGCCAAAAGGGCAGATCTGCTGGCACTAACAATGTTTCCTGCTGTGGAGAACACCCTCTCTAGGGACAGAGGTAGCAGATACAGCCAGGTAGCGCTTTGCTACCATGGCAACATAAGGATATTTGGCGTTTGTAATAGCTTTGGCTCGGTCTGAACTTTTGGCGAGTGGTGGAGGCTTAAATGCTAGGGGGAGTTGGGTTTCCACTTCAGTCTTTTTTCTTTTGGTACCGGTGATATTCACGTTCGCTGATGCCTTTTCAAATGAGTGTGCAAGTTTGATGTATTGCTAGCCGCGTAACCAATGTTAGTTGAACAATGCCGACAAACAGCTTTGGTTCGGTCCACCTGTCTTTGTCCGTCATCCTTGTACGTAACTGCAAAACCAAAATGTTCCCAAACCGGAGCAGGGCTCGGCAGTAACGGTTGCCATTGGCAACCATTCAGAAAAAAACTTCTTGGCCTTTTGTTGCCATCAGTGGCAGTTTTTAACATAAATAAATAAGGACAGCAAACAGCTAAAAGTGAACCCCAAAATAGATTAATGTTAATTATTTGTTGTATTAAGAGTGATATTTAATTATTGTTGTGACCAGTCGGAACCTGATACTTAAGTTGCACGTGCATTGGTGTGATTACGGAGCCAGAAAGTGATGCACGTTTACTCGCGTGCGCCGTGTGTTTGTTTTTATGAAAAATGGCGAAGCAAAGTAAGTTGTTTGACTGTGGGGTAAAAAGTTCGGCCAACCCGTCAACATCTCAAACGAATGTTCAAAGTGATTAAACTGATAAAGCGCAAGATGAACCCGAACGAAAAGCAAAGAGGAATGTTGTCCATTCACTTCCGGTAAGAAGTTCCTTCAAAATAAGAGTCCCGATCTTATTGCTACCAAAATAAAAGTGCAAAACTAAACTTTACCATAGGAAAATATTGGCATAACATTATAATCACTTCTATAAAAAGGTAACACATTTTAATATAGTTTGACATATTAAAGGTAATTTACAGCATTAATAATTCATATCTAATTCTTAACTGTGAATGATTTTAATTTATTTAACATTTTCGAGCTCAACTTTATCTGCGTTTGCCATTTCGACAGTTCCTAAAATGACTGGTTAAATTTGAACGCATCCCTGTCACCAGCTCTCATAGTATGCCTCTCGTCCAATGAAATGACTTAGTCGCTCTATGGCGCGTTGAAATTGCACTGAACGCTGCGTTCCTGCAGCCCCGCCCGGAGCATGGGCTGCAGGAACATGCTACTCGAACACTGCGACGCAGCACCTGAGATTACTTCCAAAAAAGTTATTCACGTTCTCAATTTTGTCGTTTAACGTTATATTCGTGCGGTACACACGTGTCCCGAACCGAAGGGCCCGCACTGAATAATTTCATGATACTGGCATACTCTTTAAAGCACAGGAAGATGGCGCCAGCAGTGTGCACGGCGAGACGTCTCCCAGGCCTGTTCGGCCTTTTATTAGTTCTAGTAGTTTTATTGTTTTTGTGTTTTTTGTCAAAATGTCTCTGTTCTACTAGTTTACGACCGCCAGTCGCTTATGGAAATCAAAGCGTTTCAGGAGGGGGTATTAGAGCAATGTTTGGGAGAGCCAACCTCGAATCCTCCTCCTCCACTTCTTTCAAGCATACCGACATACCTGCGCCGCCAGGTATATGCCATCCCCCAGAGGAAGCGCCCAAGACGAAGGGGAAAGCTGGGCGGAGAAGCCGTAAGGATCAGGGCTTACCTGCTTTCTCTACGTGGAAAGGCCCCTGGCCTCAATAGCAGTGGATGCTAGGCTGCCCCGATGACTAGGCAGAGATGGCTCCTCCACGTCTTTCCGGATGGCCGCTCAGTGAGCCTACCGGAGCAGGCTAATTTCCCCAGGCGGATACGCAGCGGTGGCGTGGATCACAGACACCTTCGCCCACTGGATTTTACTCAAAAACCGGGAAGAGAGGAGCTTACTCTCCGCCTGGCACTCATCAATGCTAGATCGCTAGCTAACAAGACTTTCCTGCTTAATGACTTTTTTTAAATCCCGGGATTTGGACTTTATGTTTCTGACGGAGACGTGGATTCGTGCTGGTGAGTTAACAGCTTTTTCGGAGCTTCTACCACCTGACTGTTCATTCATCAGCACCCCGCGGATCACCGGTAGAGGTGGAGGGCTGGCGTCGGTCTTTAAATCCAGCTTTAACTGCCATCAAACTCCGTCGAACAACTTCTCCAGCTTTGAGCTGCAACTTTTCAAACTACACTTACCACTTCCAGTGCTCGTTGCTTTGATCTATCGCCCTCCGAAGTTCAATAAGGATTTTATTCAGGAATTCTCAGACTTTGTAGCGGGGGTTATCTTGAACTTTGATCGATTTTTCATTATTGGCAATTTTAATATTCATGTGTGCTGTGATTCCCGACCTCTCGTCAAAGATGTTATGAATCTCATTGACTCTTTTAATCTTACACAGTCGGTTAATGGCCCGACACATGAGAAGGGACACACACTGGACCTGGTGTTGTCTCATGGTTTAGATGTTTGTATCAGGGACATTTGTGACACTGGTATTTCGGACCATTTGCCTGTGTTATTTACTATGATGCTGCCTTGCTCTCAAGTTGACTCGTGCGTTCCGGAGCGACGCCTACGTGCGCTGAATCCTCTGACAGCGTCACAGTTTTCCGTTGCCTTTAATGACTCTGTGCTTTCCACGTTAAATGACTCTTGTGATGCCAGTGCTGAGGAGATTCTCAGCCTTTTTAATTCTACTTGCACGGATATTCTGGACCTGATCGCTCCATTCACGGCCAGACACCCTAAACCTGTGACTGAACCATGGTTAACTGACTCTACCCGCGCCCTGAGACGCGCATGTAGACGAGCAGAGAGGAGATGGAAGAAGGATAAACTTCACGTCTCCTTGGGGATTCTGAGAGACAGTTTAAGCGAATATCAGAGGGCTGTTAAATGTGCAAAAACTCATTTTATTTCAAATCTTGTGTCCAAAAACAGAAATAGGCCCCAGTTCCTTTTTACCACTCTTAATTCTCTTTTAAATCCCTGTAACTCTCCCTGTGTTGTGCCATCACCTACTCTGTGTGAAAAGTTTCTTTCATTCTTTAATGATAAAGTCTTGGCCATCAGATCTTCACCTCCTCCTCTCACCTTAGACCCAGCAGTGTCTCCTGTGTGCTCAGCTATCTTCGAGCAGTTTGACCTGGTTTCACTGTCCGAGTTATCTGAGGTGGTTAGAAAATTGAAACCTTCACAATACCCCTTTGACAGTATTCCTCCCAGACTACTGAAAGACGTTTTTTAAACATGCTGTAGTGCAGCCTCTTATCAAAAAACAGAACCTTGATCATTCTGTTCTCTCCAGCTTCAGACCTATCTCTAAGCTTCCTGTCTAAAGTCCTAGAGAAATTGGTTTTAGCACAACTGCAGTCACACCTTGTTTTAAACTGCATATCAGAGAAGTTTCAGTCTGGTTTTAAATCACGCCACAGCACGGAAACTGCTCTTCTAAGAGTTTTGAATGATCTTCTTTTAACTGCTGATTCTGGGAATTCTGCTGTGCTTGTGCTTTTAGATTTGTCCGCTGCTTTTGACACCATTGACCACCACATTTTGTTATCACGCCTTGAACTGTGTGTCGGTATTAAAGGTAACGTCCTAAAATGGTTTAAATCCTATCTGTCAGAAAGGACCTTTTCTGTGCATCCTGGCCAGTATTCTTCAGCTGCAGCCCCACTAGCATATGGGGTCCCACAAGGCTCTGTCCTGGGCCCCATTTTGTTCAGTCTGTATTTACTACCTCTGGGGGCAATTCTTAAAAAGCACAACATCTCTTACCATTGCTTTGCAGATGATCTGCAGGTATACCTGCCTATAACAGCAAATAAGGAATCTAGAATTGCCTTGCTTAGCTGTCTGAAAGACATAAAATCATGGATGGAAATCAACTTCTTGACTCTTAATGAAAAGAAGACAGAGATTATAATATTTGGACAGTCTGAACTCCTGGATGGCTTTAATAGTGTACTCGGCCTCTTAGCCTCCTACAGCCGTCCCTCTGTCAGAAATCTTGAAGTCATCTTTGACAACTGTTTTAAATTTGACAAACAGATAAGCTCAGTTGTCAAGACAAGCTTCTTCCAGCTGCGGCTTCTGGGGAAGGTAAAATCCTATCTTCCTAGTAAGGAATTTGAACAGCTAATCCACTTATTTATCACGTCTCGTTTAGACTACTGTAACTCCCTCTATATTGGTGTTGACAAGTGCTTGATCCGTCGCCTGCAGCTGGTCCAAAATGCGGCTGCCCGCCTTCTTACTGGGAAGAGACGTTATGACCACATCACACCCGTTCTGGCAGACCTTCATTGGCTTCCTGTCAGTCACAGGATCCAGTTCAAGTACTTACTTGTTGTTTTTAAATCATTGCATGGACTGGCACCACATTACCTGTCTGAGTTGTTGCACCGCCATGCTCCTGCTAGAGCATTGCGCTCAGCTCAGCAGAATATGTTGGAGGTTCCTCGGAGCAGGAAAAAAACCAGAGGTGACAGGGCCTTCAGTGTTGCAGCTCCCAGACTGTGGAACAGCCTCCCAGCACATATCCGGACTGTTGAGTCTATTGAACTTTTTAAATCCCAGCTAAAAACTCACCTCTTTGCACTGGCTTTTAATACTAGTTGAGCATTACATTTTTATATTTGTTTTTTATTTATTTATTTTTTATATGTTTCTAGTTATTGTGCTTTTTAATTATTGTTTTTATTATCGTACTCCCATTGGGTTATCCACTATTGTATTTACTGCCTGCCCTGTACAGCACTTTGGTCAGCCGAAGGTTGTTTTAAATGTGCTATATAAATAAATAAAGATTGAGATTAAAAATAAAGATAATAGATTGCCCGATGGGGCACCCAGCAGGTGAGGCTTCCTTGCCCGAGCTAGATACTAGACGGCCCCGGGCCATCGGGCAGTCCTTAATGTCGAGCCCTGCGTCACACCCCTAGTAGATGGCGCTCCGAGCTGAATAAGGGCGTCAAATGAAGGCAAGACGCCCGCCTGGCGGAAACGCTGGAATTAGGAATATCTTGTGATGAAGTGCACACTGACCTGAGCTCCAGGGGCCTCCTTCTTCTCCTCCATGCTGCTCATCAGCTGTCCTGATGAAGACCACAGAGCTGCTTCATTATTAATATAATACAAATATTTAGATATAATTCATCATAAACTGTCAGCAGTGAAGAGGAGGAATTCAAAGAGTTTATTCAATGATATGTTCTATTTCTGGATGCTTCTATGTAGTGTTTTATCACACCACGTGCAGTGCCTCGTCTCATCTATGCTGCTGTGACGTAAACATGGTCCACATGGATCCATGTGGTCAATGTGATGCTAAGCAGAGGAGAACATGATAGAAAGGTCAGATAGTTATTAACATTACATGCACATTACTTTAACCATTACGATAACAACTTGGTTTTCTGTGTAAATTATTATTAATATAATACAAATATTTAGATATAATTCATCATAATCTGTGTAGCAACTTACATTCTAACTTACAGCTCACAGTTAGTTCACTTTTATTTCATTAAAATGACTTTATTCACATAGAAAGTGACATTAATGGTTGTTTGAACCACGGTTATAACGCTATCCGTGTGAAACTATCACTAAGTTAACACAGAAAGCAAACATTAGCTAGTGAGACTGTTTAATGTACTCCATGTATACAGTATTTTCTGTATATTGTGTATTCTTTAGATACTCTAGTGATATGTGTCCTGTGTGTATACTTGCTGCTAATGCTTCATTTTTATTATCTTATTGCATCTTTTAAATATGTTTAACTCGTGTAATGCCTGAAAACACTTCTGCTGGGACACAATCATTTCCCAGTTTAAGATAAATCATTATTTAAATAAAGTATATCTATTTATCTAATGAGCTAAACCGTCGCTTAGCTTAGCGTTAGCAGCTAACTGAAGAACCCCATTCATTTCAATGGGGAAAATGCTACGTGGCAGCGAATGACTGCGGTCAACTCAGCCGTCTCTCAAATTTGCTTGGTCAAATGAGCAGTTCTTCATTTTTGAGTGCGCGATTTATAACGCCTTTACGGTAATCGCTGAGAAGCGGCACTGACGTAGGAGTAAAAGAATGCATGTTTTTACTCTGGAGGGGAGTTTGACAGGGGATTACTCAAAAAGTACACAATAAAAGTACTTGATTGTACTTTTGGTAGTAGTCCAAGTAGTACTGAGTACCAATTACATGAAGAACTTATTGCACACAATCATTTTATCGCTCATCAAAGATGGAAGAAAACATGCATTATTGTACTCAGGACAAGAGTTTAAACAAGTATTACTCAAAAAGTACACAGTAAAAGTACTTGATTGTACTTTTGGTAGTAGTCCAAGTAGTACTGAATCCAACAGTACCAATTTCATTAAGAACTTATTGCACAAAATAATTGTATCTCATCAAAGATAGCAGAATACATTCTTTTGTGTACTCAGGACAGGAGTTTAAACAAGTATTACTCGAAGAGTACACAGTAAAAGTGCTTGATTGTACTCGTGGTAGTGGTCCAAGTAGTACAGAATTCAGCATAACCGATTTTATTAAGAACTCATTGCAAAAAATGATTGTATCTCATCAAAAAGGGCAGAAAACATGCATTATTGTACTCTGGAGGGGAGTTTGACAGAGTATTACTCAAATAGTACACAGTAAAAGTACTTGATTGTATTTGTGGTAGTAGTCTAAGATGTACGGAGTCCAACAGTACCAATTTTATTAAGAACTTATGGCTAAAAATCATTGTATCCCTCATCAAATATCATTGATTGATTGATCAAATATAGCATAAGCACTTGTACTACCGTCAGCGCCACTTCTCGGCGATTACCGTAAATACGCTATTAATCGCGCACTCAAAAATGAAGCGCTGCTCATTTGACCAGAGACGGAGACGGCTGAGTTGACCGCAGTGGTGAATGGCGATGCTAATAAGCTAGTTAGCATACATTTAAAACCATATATATGGTAAAGAGCACCAACACAACAACTCAAACCGTCTTAAAGACAACTGGTGTAATAAATAACTAACATAAAGTCAGCTGAGCATTACAAATCAACTGTTACTCCCCAGAGCCGAACTGGAAAGTTTTTTGTGAGTTTCTTTCTTCCAAGATTACAGCTGTTGTGTTAAATAAGATAACTTCTGATTCGTGATTAACTGTAAATTAAGAGGTGTAAACTTAATACATAGTAAATACACTTAATGAAACCTCTGCATGTGCTTAATCCACTCACCTCTTCTTGTGTCCTTCTTTTGTCCTTCTTCTTCTTCTCTCGTTTTCTTCTTCTTCTTCTTTCGTGTTTATTGGCGGTTGGCAAACCAACTTGTAGGTGCATTACCGCCACCAACTGGACTGGAGTGTGGACAAGAGACTATGCAGAAAACAAGAAACAAAAGAAACAAAACAAAGAACCAAAACTCTAGATTATTTTAAAAGTATCAATTTCTCTTAGAAACATAATAATCTCACAATATATATTGCCTGATGTTTCCCCTAACAGCCCTGATAGCGACAAGTCATGGAATGTTGCTTTCTTCAGTGTCTGGAAAAGCACATTTCTCTGAGTACTATATTTCCTGCAAAGCAGTAAAACATGCTCAGCAGCTTCTGGCTGGCTGCAGTGTACACACTTTCCGGTTGGATGCTTTCCTGTTATACTTAAAGTATGGTTGAGACCTGTATGACCTATTCTCATCCGAGAAATTACATTTTCCTCCCTTCTTTCAAACCCCACCTTCCTTCCATCCCCCACATACCTTTGACTGTTATAAAGATGTCTTCCTGTATCACTAAGGTCCCAATGATCTTGCCATGTTGTTTGTGCATATTTCTGAATGAACGTTTGAACCTCCGCTTTGCTGAGTGGAACTTCTATGTCTATGTTCATACTTCTGAGTGTTTGTTTGGCCAGAATATCCACCTGTTCATTACCCTCCACACCAACATGAGCAGGAACCAGAGGAAACGAGTTGCTATGCCTTTGATTTGCATTTGATATACAATTAGAAATATTTAATTTATTATGTCCGTTCTAGATGAAGATCTGCCTGATCGTATACTCGATAATGCTGAAAAGCTGTCAGATGCAATTCCACTGTTATGTATTTCTTTCTCCTCTATCCATTTCAATGACAGCACCAATGCCAACAGCTCTGTGGTGTACACTGACACATGGTCTGTTACCCTTTTCTCTATATGTGTATTACTCACTGAGATATACACTGCTGCCCCTGCACGCCCTGCCTCTGGATCTTTGGAGCCATCTGTAAATATGATTGTTGAGTCTGAGTGATATCTCAACCCAGTCTCATAAAAAAACGTGTAATAACTACGTTGGTCCACAACGTAGGATGTAATATTTCTACAAAAACGCCTCTGAAATTGTAAGATGCCTACGTTTTTTTTCACCATTCATTCCAATGGCTGGCGTCTATGTCACGTAATCTTCACATTTCTCCCTGCAGAAAAAGAAAACATGGCCGAACTTCGTTTTATTCTCGGTGTAAAATGCCTATTTTAAAGTTAGTTTGGCCATTAAAATGCGTTTTGATGTCATTTGATGCGAGAAATATGAGTTGTTATTTCAGATTGTGTGTGCAGTGGATGTACATGATCTTTAGTTTGCTAGTTATTACGAAGATTACTTCAGGAAATTGTGTCTATACAATGTTTTCATTGTCACCAAGGTGGTTGCTAGGGACGCTGCTATCGATATTATTTCTGTTATGTTGTGAAACTGTTTAATGGTGTTATCTTTATTGCTACCTCCTTCCCCGTCAAAGTATAGTGTTGGTCCACAGCGCAAACGTATTAGTTTAACAAAATCCGCATCTAAAGATACGTTATTTTCCCCTGTGCAATTCCAGTCTCACATCTCAGAGCACATCGTCATTAACAAATACCGGAAACAGACCGAAAACACTTTATTCCGAGTGTGCTTGCTTTTCTCTTTGAAAGTCATCACATAATGGCATTGTAATACACGGTTCGGCTGCATTAAATATTACATATCTGCCGTAGTTCTGTATTTATAGATCCCTGATGAGAAGACTTCTAGACAAACATGAGGAACTGCCGCCAACTGGAAACGTGACGTGGATCATACATATATCAGCCATTAAACAACATCTTACATTTCTTTTCACACAATGCGTAATGCGTAATTCGGCGGACTTTTATATTTGGTCCAATTGGTAGATAGGCTGTATTTACACCATAAAGGTGCACAGCTGATATAAAGGGACACCTGGTGGTTAAAGCATGTTATTGAATTTCATTATTTTTATTATTAGATATTAATAGAATCCCTATAAAGTATATTCATTACTCGTTATTCTCTACTAATAGTTACACATGCTGATGTAACGCAAATGTTTCCAACTTGGGATCAATAAAGTATATCTTATCTTAAGATGATTGATGGCTACTGCCATCATTAAGGTTCAGAGGCACAATGTGCCTCTGAACCTTAATGATGGCATGTTTCAGGCTCATCAATTAATGTAATGTAATGTTATCACAGGGGTCACAAACATAAGACCAGCTGTTAAATAAAGCTCTTCTGACCTTAGCTGGCGTGTGGGTATATATTAATGCTGCCCATAATGGGCACAAGCAATTTTCACCCATTTATTAATTATATGTTTTAAATGTGAGTGTTTCCTGTCCCCTAAACCTCCAGGGATGTACACAGTTTGATACTGGCAACTTCTTATTATGGGAAATACGAAAACGTCTTTTAAAACTACAACTCCCAGTAGAGACGTGCCATAGATAGAGAACATGTTGCGAAACAGAATAGCCAGCATGTGTAGTTCTGGGGACGGGGTGGGGGAGGGGGGGGACGCGGTGGACCCGTTCAAATCCAGTTTTGGACAGTCTGCCGTGGTTCCATCCCATTTCAAGTGCTGTTCGACGCTCGGCACACTCTCCAATCACAGAGCTTGAGGACTATCACGGGTTTGTCAAGCGAAGCGGAGAGAAGACTTACTTCCCGGTGTAATATTCTCAAAAGCAAATGAGCTGCTCCGACCCTCGGTCCTGACGGACTCCAACTTGTGTTTATTAATCAAACAAATACATAAACACAAGGATAATTATGTGTTATTGTTGAGTAAATGGAGAATTGCACAGGGGAAAATAACGTATCTATGCCACAATTTTAGATGCAGATTTTGTTAAACTAATACGTTTGCGCTGTGGACCAATACTATACATTGACGGGGAAGGGGGTAGCAATAAAGATAACACCGTTAAACAGTTACACAACATAACAGAAATACTATTGATAGCAGCGTCCCTAGCAACCACCTTGGTGACAATGAAAACGTTGAATGGACACAATTTCCTGAAGTAATCTTCGTAATAACTAGCAAACTAAAGATCATGTGCATCCACTGCACACACAATCTGAAATAACAACTCATATTTCTCGCATCAAATGACATCAAAACGCATTTTAATAGCCAAAGTAACTTTAAAATAGGCATTTTCCACCGAGAATAAAAACGAAGTTCGGCCATGGTTTTTTTCTTCTGCAGGGAGAAATGTGAAGATCACGTGACATAGACGCAGCCATTGGAATGAATGGTGAAAACAAACGTAGGCATTTTACAATTTCAGAGGCGTTTTTGTAGAAATACTACGTCCTACGTAGTGGACCAACGTAGTTATTACACGTTTTTTTGTGAGAGTGGGTTGGAACACCCTCTGGAGACCATATAGAAAGAAAGGTGTCTTTAAAAAGATTGTTATAGCAGAATGTTTAATACAGCGTATTTCTGATATTCATTAAGGTCACATGCTGAGCTATATGCTGTGTGTTACTGAGCTGGGTCACACACAGTTAGAGAGACGATTCATTCATTCATAGCTAAGGTGTGTTACACTGACACTACAATTCTCTGACTGCTGACGGAGCGGAAGGAGGAACCTATTGCGGTGAGCACGTTGCAACTTCCGGTTGTTGTTGTTGTCATCTCCGGGTATCCCGTGTGCCTGTTCTGTTGCTGATAGCTTATTAACTTAAACTTAATCGATCGTTTTAAAACTCTTGATCACGGCAACTGCCTGACGTTGTAATCACACGTTACTACAGCTTAAGCACTCACAACTCTCCTTCTCTTAGCGACTGTAACTCCACAGTTGCCTACACTCTTTTCGGGTTTGCTAACGGTAGCTACTTTAGCTTGATAGCTAGCCATGGCTCTTTCCCCACCTTCTGGTGCTATTTCCTGCTCTTCCTGTCTCATGTTTGGTTACTTCCCGGCCTCCCTTACTGGTAAGGATACATGTGTTAAATGTAGTATAGTTGTTAGGTTGGAGGCGGGAATCATAGCCATAGAAGCCCGGCTCCGCATCTTAGAAAGTAACTCAGCTAAAGTAAAGCCCATGTTAGCATGTGCGGACCGGCAAAAGGAAGCTCCTCTTAGCCGTCCCCCGGCAACTCCCGAGCAGCAGGGAGGCTGGGTGACTGTTCAGAAGGGGCATAACGCGAAACCCGCAGGTCCCCACCAACCCGTTCACGTATCTAACAGATATTCCCCACTCAGCGAGACACCCGCTGAGAAGCCAACTCTGGTTATTGGTAGCTCTATTATGAGACACGTGAATCTAGAGACCGAAGCCTCCACAGTCACATGCATTCCGGGGGCCAGAGCGGGCGACGTTGAGGCGCATCTTAAACTGCTGGCTAAAGCTAAACGTAAATACAGTAGGATTGTTATTCACGTCGGTGGTAATGATGTTCGTTTACGCCAATCAGAATGCACCAAAGTTAACGTGGAGTCGGTGTGTAGTTATGCTAAAACAATGTCGGACACCGTAATCTTCTCTGGTCCCCTCCCCAATCTGATCAATGATGACATGTATAGCCGCATGTCATCATTTCAGCGCTGGTTGTCTTGGTGGTGCCCAGCAAACAATGTGGGCTTCGTAAATAATTGGACAGCCTTCTGGGGAGAACCTGGTCTGATTAAGAGAGGCGGCATTCACCCTACTTTGAAAGGTGCAGATCTCATTTCGGCAAACATTTCAGGGCTTTGTGGACGTAATCCATGACAAACTGGAGTTGAGACCAGGAGGCGGAGTCGCAGTCTTACACGCTTCTCTGCGCTCTCTCCTAGGCAGTCACCCATAGGAATCCCGAACCCAATAAAATACCCAATATTAGCGGTGTGTGTGTCTGCCCAAGGACAATTTAAGGTAAAACCTAATAGAGGTGTCATACATAATAACCTAATAAAAGTAAATGTAACAACTACTACAGTGCAACAAAACAGGAAGATTAAATGTGGTCTCTTAAACATAAGATCTCTAGCATCTAAAGCAATATTGGTAAATGATTTAATATCAGATTATAATATTGATATATGCTGTCTCACTGAAACTTGGTTGAGACATGAATATGTCAGCATAAATGAGGCCACTCCACCCAGCCATGTCAACACTCATATTGCTCGAGGCACGGGCCGAGGAGGTGGAGTTGCAGCAATCTTTGACTCAAGTTTACTTATCAATACTAAACCAAAATGTAATTATACCTCTTTTGAAAGCCTCGTTTTTAGTCTTACGCATCCGACCTGGAAAACTTTGCAGCCAATCTTATTTGTTACAGTGTATCGTGCACCAGGTCCTTATTCAGAATTCTTATCAGAATTTTTATCAACTTTGGTTCTTAAAACAGACAAAGTAATTATCGTAGGTGACTTTAATATTCATGTTGACGATGATAAAAATAGCCTTACTGTTGCATTTAACTCTATATTAGATTCTGTTGGTTTCTGTCAGAGTGTAAATAAACCAACCCACTGTTATAATCACACTCTCGACCTTGTTCTGACTTATGGTATTGAAATTGAGCAACTATTAGTCGAACCGCATAATCCTGCTTTATCCGACCATTTCTTAGTAACTTTTGAAGTACTGTTACTAGACTACAAAGCATTAGTCAAAAGCTCTTGCAGCAGAAACCTATCTGTTAGTGCTATAGCCACATTTAAGGAAGAGATTCAACCAATACTTAACTCGATAGCATGTCTGCATGTAGGGGAGGAAACTTATACAAAATGTACACCACCCCAAATTGATCATGTTGTTGATAGTGCTATAGATGCGCTGCGAATAAAATTAGACTCTGTTGCTCCTTTGAAAAAGAAGAAAATAAAACAACATAGATTAGCTCCATGGCATAATGCCGAAACCCGCAAAATAAAGCAAAAGTCTAGACAACTTGAAAGGATATGGCGTTCCACTAAACTTGAAGAATCTCGTTTAATTTGGCATATTACTCTCAATGAATATAAGAAAGCACTGCGTAAAGCGAGAGCAGCCTACTACTCTTCATTAATAGATGAGAATAAGAATAATGCAAGATTTCTTTTCAGCACTGTAGCCAGGCTGACAGAGAGCCACAGCTCGATTGAGCCTTCTATTCCCATAGCACTCAGTAGTAATGATTTTATGTGCTTTTTTAACGATAAAATTGTTACTCTTAGAAACAAAATTAATGACCTCTTGCCTTCGACCAGTATAGTGTTATCAACAGCTCCCGGAATCGTAAGTTCTAATATTACACTAGATAGTAAACTAGAATGCTTTTCAGCCATTAACCTTGAACAATTACATTCAATGATTCTCTCTTCTAAACCATCAACGTGCATGTTAGACCCAATTCCAACTAAGCTGTTGAAGGAAGTTTTTCCATTAATTAGCACTTCTTTATTAAATATTATGAATATGTCTTTATTATCAGGCTATGTTCCACAATCATTCAAAGTAGCAGTGATAAAACCGCTTCTTAAAAAGCACAACCTCGATCCGGAGGTTTTAGCCAACTATAGACCTATTTCTAATCTTCCGTTCCTCTCAAAAATTCTTGAGAAAGCGGTCGCAAAACAGTTGTGTGATTACTTAAAAAACAATGATTTATTTGAAGATTTTCAGTCTGGCTTTAGAACACATCATAGCACAGAGACAGCTCTGGTTAAAGTCACAAATTACCTTCTAATAGCCTCAGACAAGGGACTTGTCTCTATTCTTGTTTTGCTCGATCTCAGTGCTGCATTTGATACTATCGACCATGATATCCTATTGCAAAGACTAGAGCACTTAGTTGGCATACAGGGAACTGCTTTAGGCTGGTTTAGGTCCTATCTATCTGAACGCTCTCAGTTTGTACGTGTTAACGATGAATCTTCCACGCAAACCAAAGTTAGCTATGGAGTGCCACAGGGCTCAGTGCTCGGACCTATTTTGTTCACATTATATATGCTTCCGTTAGGCAATATTATAAGGAATCATTCTGTAAACTTTCATTGTTATGCGGATGATACTCAACTATATTTATCAATCAAGCCTGATGAAATTAATCATCTAAATCAAATTCAAGACTGCCTTAAGGACTTAAAAACGTGGATGACCTTAAACTTTTTGATGTTAAACACGACCAAAACTGAAGTTATTGTACTTGGCCCGAAGAATCTACGAAACAAATTATCTAAAGACATACTAACTATGGATGGCATTAATTTGGCCTCCAGTGAGACTGTAAGGAATCTTGGTGTTATATTTGATCAGGATTTATCCTTTAACGCCCACATAAAATCAATTTCAAGCACCGCCTACTTCCATCTACGTAACATTGCAAAAATCAGGCATATCTTGCCTCAAAACGATGCAGAGAAACTAGTCCATGCATTTGTTACTTCTAGGCTGGATTATTGTAACTCTTTATTATCAGGGAGTACCAAGAAGTCAGTCAAGTCGCTTCAGCTGATTCAAAATGCTGCGGCTCGTGTACTAACCAGAGTTAGGAAAAGGGACCACATTACTCCTGTTCTGGCTGCCTTACACTGGCTCCCTATAGAACACAGGATAGAATTTAAAATTCTTCTTCTCGCCTACAAAGCCCTTAATGGGCAGGTGCCATCTTACCTTAAAGAACTCATTATACCCTACTGTCCTACTAGGGCATTGCGTTCCAAGAATGCAGGGTTGTTGGTTGTTCCTAGAATCTCTAAAAGTACAATGGGAGCCAGAGCCTTTTCTTATCAAGCTCCACATTTGTGGAATCAGCTTCCAGTTTGTGTTCGGGCGGCAGACACCCTATCCGTTTTTAAGAGTGCGCTTAAGACCTTCCTTTTTGATAAAGCTTATAGTTAGGGCTGATTAGATTCAGCCCCTAGTTTTGCTGATATAGGCTTAGTTTGTCGGGGGACAATCTTACTTCTTCCTTCTCTCTGTCTATACCCGTGTACACTCATGTTCCGATTAACCCAGCTTCCCCAAATGTCTTTCTTTTTGGTGTCTATATACGCTGGGATCCGGAGTCATGGATGATCCTGCGGTCCTGTGTCCTGGATCGCGAGCGCTGGATCTTGAGTCGTGGCTGTGGTCCTGGATCATAGGTCCTGGATGGATATCCTCGTGGATTCATCTTCCTATTATATACACACATGCATTTCCAAACATTTGGACTACCTATGTTGCAAATGTATTATCTTTTCAATTTACACACGGCATCTATTGCACGTCTGTCTGTCCTGGGAGAGGGATCCCTCCTCTGTTGCTCTCCCTGAGGTTTCTCCCATTTTTCCCTTTAAACTGGGTTTTCTTTGGAAGTTTTTCCTTGTACGATGTGAGGGTCTAAGGACAGAGGGTGTCGTATTGTCATACTGATATTCTGTACACACTGTGAAGACCACTGAGACAAATGTAACATTTGTGATATTGGGCTATATAAATAAACATTGATTGATTGATTGATTGATGGTCCTTCTGAGTTATCAATAGATGTGTTCATTTGAAGTGAGCTGACACCGAGGGTAGAGGAAGTTCAGAGAAGGCCTCAGGTTATAAAAACACTTCACCTTTGTTAGTTGACTAATCCTAAGGATGTCATGAGACTAAACTAAATAATAATAATGATCAGCTATATCTGTGTTTTATTGATTCCTCTCTGTTTCTGCATCACAACAAGATGCACAAAGACTTAAATTAATGAACAACAATCACAGCAGCGGTGAAACTGTGGCGCTTACACTGCGTTTGCGCTTCAGACGAGGCTCCCTCCGCAAAACGAGGGGGGAGGGTCCGGTATAATAGCCTCACACTAAATGCAGTCATTTGGTCTTTAGCAGCAGCTTGTGAGAGCAGCGCGTTCATCGGTGTTCGTTGTCATGCTGCCAGCTTGTTGACGGCCTGTGTGTTGATGGGACTTCTCATGCTCCCTAAATGTTTCCTCTGCCTTTCGCCAGTTCTTAAACCGTGCTTTCACAAAACTCCCATCCCTGATCTTGCGCTGACGAGCTTCTTTTCTATAGCAGAGCAACAGAAGAAGCACACTGCATGATCCCTTTCTCTTATCGTGAAGCTTTTTAGAGACTGCTTACACTGAAACGCTAACTCAAACACACTCACAATAAAACTTTTGTATTGATTTGATCAGTGAACATTTTGGCGTTGCAGTTACAACTCTCCGCCAGCAGGTGGGGGTGCTGCAGCCCCCTCAGCACCCCCCCTTCCCACGGCCATGATCAAATGACTAAAGAAACATCAGAGAGAAGCTGAGTTACTGCAAGGAGAGGAGGAAGTACTGAAACATACACAAAGCAACCACTTAGAAAGCAAAAGGACTGAAAGGGGATCAAAACAGACGACTTAGAACGATCACATGAATACAGAACAAGTGTTAAAAAAGATGCAAAAAGACTGAAAGTAGATTTGGTGACGCAAACAAAGACACCCCCCCCCCCCCCCCCCCCCCCGCTTGGACCTTAAAACAGGAACCTAATCTTTAAATTCACACAATTCAAGTTTTATATCTCTACCACTCCATCTCAGTGCCAAAGTCTGTCCCCTCCCAGAGACGTTGATCGCTTCTCAGGAAAGAAGAGTAATGATGAGAAGGAAGCAGACGTTGTGTCAGAGTGGAACCTGTCCATGTTGCTGAGCAACAGACAGGAAGCAGGGGGCGGGTCTCTGACTCTGGACCTTCACACTCACATGTGTTAATATTTAATCCACTACAATAGGCGAGTTGCACGGGATGACGTATTTCCATTTCCAGTTCATTGAGCGTGCGCTTGTAAACTTCCGGTCTGCGGTAGAGCGGTAGAGCGGGTGGTGGCAACACTGGACTGTGACTGGACGAGAGATGGCAGAGGGAAGTGACGAGGCAGGACGTTAAGTTGAAGGAGGACACTCTGATAGTGAGTAAAAGAGAGTTTGTACTGTTTATGGCAGAGATGATCAACTGTTCAGCGCAGACTACAAGCCGGAATGAAAGAATTTAAATAATTGTCAAATCATCTGAAAAGTACCTTGATGTGAAAGGGATGCACTGGGGACACGTGAAAGATATCCTAGATGATGACGTCCAACAACCTCAGACATGGACTGGATCATCCTGATGGTGGTAATTGTACTGCAGTGGAATGCTAGAAGTTTAATTGCAAATGGACAAGAGTTCAACAAATATATTGACAACCTGGGAGAGAAACCTAAAGTTCCTTGTATTCAGGAAACATGGCTGAAAGCACAACTGGGTTTTATTGTGAAGGGATATCCTGCAGCTAGACGAGATAGGGACTCTGGCAGAGGGGGAGGAGTCGCAACATTCATACAGAGTGGGATAAGCTACAAAGTTATGCATGTAGGTACAGATCATGAAGCAATAGTTATAGGGTATGGAATGATAGAGGACCTATAGATATAGTGAATTATTATAATGTGGGAAATTAGATCAAAGTGTATTAGAGGATGCTGGGGGTTCACTGCAAGACAAAGTAATGTGGTGTGGGGGTTTTAACTCACATAGCTCGCTATGGGGAAGCAGGAGCACAGATGCAGATGGGGCAGTAGTTGAGGAATGTATAGATGACCTCGGGCTAGTGTGCATTAACACTGGAGAAGGAACACGATATAATTGCACGAAGAATATAGAAACAGTACTCGACATTTGTATCTAGTGCTTTAGCAGGTATAAGTACATGGAATGTGGTGAAGCATACTACAGTGGGCAGCGATCATTATCCGGTATGACTAAAGTTGGGACCAACATAAGGTTTGAAAAGGACAAGAAAAGTCCTAGATGGAAACTGGGAAAGGCTGATTGGGATGCCTTCCAAGTTGTAAGTACGAATAGATGTAAAACACTTCAAGAGCAAAATGATGATGATATAAATAAATGAAATGATGAGCTGGTTAAGGTTATCATTCATTCAGCTAAAGAAACAATTCCAGAAAGTGCAGGAGTTAGGCGCACCAAGGGTGTACCCTGGTGGAATGGTGAATGCAGTGAATCCATTAAAGACAGGAATAAAGCATTCAGGCAACTCAAACAACTCCATTCTCAGGAAGCTTTGAATCAGGGTGAAAGGGCCCAGGCTGTAGTGAGGAGAACAATAAGAACGCAGAAACGCACTTTTTGGAGGCAATACTGCAATAGTATTGGAAGAGAAGTACATCCAGGATTTGGGCCCGCTGTTTTAATTGTTTTATTATTATGTTTATTGTTATTTGTAGGGCTTTTTCCTAATATTTATTTTAGTTGAAAATATGTTGAAAGATTAGTTTAATATCTTTTTTTAATTTTGCTATGAAATTCCGAATGAAATTTTGAATGAAAGGCTGCGCGAGAGACTGGTTTTTCGCTGGGTTGAGTCGTGTGGGGTTTTGAGTGAGATGCGGCACAGCCTGTCAGTTTACCTTGCTAGGTTAGTTTGGCTAATATAATTTATATTTATCTGCAACAATGGATATCAGGAAGTGGTTCATGAAAGGAATATGGCAACTCAGCGCCAGATGCAGGCACATTAGAAGACATCAGAGAAATTGACTCTCAAGCCGGCTCTCTCACAAACTCCTGCTCTGTGCGCAAGCAGACTGTGCACACGCACTCTGCCTCGCTCAATATCTCTCTCTCCACCTCGTCAACAGCCTTATGGCAACCTAAAACCCCTCTGTTTCCGTAACAATAATTCTCGAGCATCTAACAGCATCACTTTTTCATTTCTCGGATGAGAATAGGTCATACAGGTCTCAATCATACTTTAAGTATAATAGGAAAGCATCCAACCGGAAAGTGTGTACACTGCAGCCAGCCAGAAACTGTTGAGCATGTTTTACTGCTTTGCAGGAAATATAGTACTCAGAGAAATGTGCTTTTCCAGACACTGAAGAAAGCAAAACTCCATGACTTGTCGCTATCAGGGCTGTTAGGGAAAACATCAGGCAATATATATTGTGAGATTATTATGTTTCTAAGAGAAATTGATACTTTTAAAATAATCTAGAGTTTTGGTTCTTTGTTTTGTTTCTTGTTTTCTGCATAGTCTCTTGTCCACACTCCAGTCCAGTTGGTGGCGGTAATGCACCTACAAGTTGGTTTGCCAACCGCCAATAAACACGAGAGAAGAAGAAGAAGAAGAAGAAGAAGAAGAAGAAAACAAGAGGTGAGTGGATTTACACCTCTTAGTTTACAGTTAATCACGAATCAGAAGTTATCTTATTTAACACAACAGCTGTAATCTTGTTAGAAAAAAACTCACAAAAAAACATTTAAAATATGCGACAAAGATAGTCTCAAACTATCTTTAAATAAAGTCTGAAAGCTATCGTCTAAAAGCTAAAGTCTAACAGCTACAGTTATTATTCCAGTTCGGCTCTGGGGAGTAACAGTTGATTTGTAATGCTCAGATGACTTTATGTTAGTTATTTATTACACCAGTTGTCTTTAAGACGGTTTGAGTTGTTGTGTTGGTGCTCTTTGCCATAGATATGGTTTTAAATGTATGCTAACTAGCTTATTAGCATCGTCATTCACTGCGACGTAGCATTTTCCCATTGAAATGAATGGGGTTCTTCAGTTAGCTGCTAACGCTAAGCTAAGCGACGGTTTAGCTCATTAGATAAATAGATATACTTTATTTAAATAATGATTTATCTTAAACTGGGAAATGAATGTGTCCCAGCAGAAGTGTTTTCAGGCATTACACGAGTTAAACATATTTAAAAGATGCAATAAGATAATAAAAATGAAGCATTAGCAGCAAGTATACACACAGGACACATATCACTACTAGAGTATCTAAAGAATACACAATATACAGAAAATACTGTATACATGGAGTACATTAAACAGTCTCACTAGCTAATGTTTGCTTTCTGTGTTAACTTAGTGATAGATACACACGGATAGCGTTATAACCGTGGTTCAAACAACCATTAATTTCATTTCATTTCAAACCTTTATTTATACAGATAAAATCCCATTGAGATCATTGATCTCTTTTCCAAGGGAGACCTGCTCAAGTAGTTCCACATGAAACATAAAAACATAAACAGAACAACAAAAGGACATCATCCAGCATCATTTACAAAATCATCCACATAAACAGGTACCAATAGCTTCTGATTGAGTAGCATCCAACCGAGCTTTAAAAACATTTAGTGGCACCAGATTGTTCAGTTTCCATTTAATTTGCAGACTATTCCAAGACAGAGGAGCTGCATCTAACAGCTGTCTTCCCTAAGACAGTCCTAGCAGTTGGCACATTTAATAAAACCACAGCATTCGATCTCAGGCAGTAGCCACTTACAATTCTCCGTGAGATCAGGGAGCAGATATAAGATGGAAGTTTCCCTAGCATGGCTTTGTATATAAAATATACCAGTGACTGAGCCTCCGTACAGTTAGTGAAAGCAAACCAGCCCTTGCATACAGGGTACAGTGATGGGTTAATGCTTTACAGTTTGTCACAAATCTCAGTGCGCTGTGATACGCAGCATCTAACTTGACCAGGCAATGGGCAGGTGCATTCATATAGACCAGATCCCCATAGTCCAGCACAGGTCAAAGGTCACAGAGCCTTTTCCTGGCCTCAAGCGAGAAACAGGACTTGTTTCTGAAAAAGAACCCTAGCCTAACCCTCAGTTTTTTTAGCAGGTTATTGACATGAAGTTTAAAAGAGAGACAATCATCAAGCCAGATACCAAGGTATTTGTAACAGGCAACAACTTCAAGTTTTGTTCCTTGCGTAGTTACAATATCTAAAACAGGCTCTGGTGTCTTTTTTGCTTTAGAAAAGAGCATTACCTTGGTTTTATCCACATTTAAAAGAAGCTTTAATTCAGAGAGCTGAGTCTGAATAGTGTTAAAAACAGCCTGTAATTTAACACCAGCCTCCTCAATGGAGGGACCTGCACAATACATCACAGTATCATCCGCATAAAAATGTAAAGTAGCTTCATCCACATTATCACCTACGCTGTTAATATATATGGAGAATAAAAGTGGTCCTAAAACAGAACCTTGTGGTACACCATTAGAAATGTTTAACCACTTAGAAGACAGCCCATCAAAATGAACACATTGGGACCTTTCAGAGAGGTAGTTCACAAACCACCCCACTGCAAGGCTGGATAGGCCAATACTGAGTAGCCTCTGCTTTAAGATGAGATGATCAACGGTGTCAAACGCTTTGGACAGGTCAATAAACAGAGTTGCACAACTCTGCTTATTATCTAAAATAGTAGTAATGTCATTTACCACTTTCATTGTGGCAGTGATGGTACTGTGTTTCTTTCTGAATCCTGACTGATGTTTAGACAGGATATCATTTATACATAAAAACTCCTTTACTTGTTCACTCACTAGGCGTTCAAGAACCTTAGCCAGAACTGACAATTTAGAGATTGGCCTATAGTTATTTAAAATAGTTGCCTCCCCTCCTTTCAGTAAAGGCAAGACATAAGCAGACTTCCATACTTTTGGAATTGTATTTGTGCTGAGGGAGAGGTTAAAAAGAGAAGTAAGAGGTGGAGCAATAAAATCTGCAGCTATCTTTAAAAAGAAAGGTTCTAAGTTGTCCGGGCCAGTCGGTTTCCTAGGATCTAGCTTAGATAAGGCTTCATGAACAACATTGACAGTAAAAGGAGTAAAACTGAAAGGGTTTTCCAGACCACGTTGTTCAGAGTCACAGACTGTGGTGTTTACAGAAGCAGAGTTAGTCACAGAATCAAACATAGAACCGCAGGACACAAAATGCTCATTAAAGCAATTTAGCATAGTGACCCTGTCCGATATAGAGCCAGATGTTGTGGTGAGGCACGGAGGTAGCTCATTACGGATCTCACCGGTTGATATCGATTTTATTGCTTTCCAAAATTTCCTAGGATTATTTAGGTTTTCTGTGGTAACTGACAAATAGTACTTCGACTTTGCACTTTTTACATTTGAAGTGAAGCTATTCCTTAGCTGCCTAAAACGCAGCCACTCTACCTCTGAGCCTGATCTCCTAGCCTTTGCCCAGGCCTTGTTTCTCTCATGAAGGAGACTAGACAGCTCAGCAGAGAACCAGGGATTGTCTCGTCCCTTTACTCTAAATTTACGCAGGGGTGCATGTCTATCAATGATCTCCATAAAACCAAGATAAAAATAAGACCATGCGGTTTCTACATCAGCACACAGATCGATTTTACCCCAATCAAAATCAAACAGATCATGCACAAAACCCTGCTCCACAAAATGTTTTATGTCTCTCTTGATGATAATGCGAGGTTTAACCTTTTGGACCTCAGTGTCCCTAATTGTGGCTACAACACAGTGATCGCTCAGATCATTTGCAAATACTCCCACAGAAGAATATTTATGGGGAACATTAGTTAGAGTGAGATCAATTAGGGAGGATTTATTAGGGGACTTAATATTTGGGCGAGTAGGACTGTCCACAATCTGAGTAACAGTTAAAGAGATACAAAGGTTTTTAAAATCCTCTGACACTGCAGTTAACCAGTCCCAGTTCAAATCTCCAAGTAGCACTATTTCCTTGTAGTCTAGCTGGGATAAAAGATTTGCTGGTGAAGACAAGGAGTCTTTGACAGCTGAGGGGGGTCTGTAGCAGCCCACCACCATGACCTGTTGACCCTTTGCCACTTCTATATTTAAGGCTAAAAATTCAAATTGCTTACTGATCGATTTGGAAACTAATGTGGTTACACTGAACTTATTCTTAACATAAATTGCAACGCCACCACCTTTATTAGGCCGGTCGGTACGATACACATTAAAACCATTTAAGGCAATGTCAGAGGCCAAAATCTAGTTTACCTAACAGACTGCGCACATTCAAGTGGATGAAACCCAACCCAGACCTAGCTTTAAAATCAGCAGGAGTAGCGATCTGACTATTACTACTGGGCGGACCAGGGTTAGGTTGTACATTTCCTGACAGTAATAACAACAACAAAAACAGGCATCTTTTCCTCTTAAATGACACACATACATTGTCATCTAATTTAGAAACACCGGAAAAGTCTGCGAGAGTGTGATTAGAGCTTAAGAAGCAGTCCTGAAGAACCATCATCGCAGGAAAATAAAAAAGACAAACATATTTTGTCGAGCAGATTGACTGTGACAAGGCAACCGGTAATTGTTTGAGCAACACATCCGAACCTTTGCAGGGGATGCCCACTGCGGGTGGCAGAACAGACCTGAATCCAGTAGTCTTCTCAGAATGATTTTGATATACTTTATTAATCCCCGTGGGGAAATTGTTTCTCTGCATTTGACCCATCCTAGTGTTAGGAGCAGTGTGCTGCCATTTTGAACGGCGCCCGGGGAGCAGTGTGGGGAACGGTGCCTTGCTCAGGGACACCTCGGTAGCACTTGGTCTTGCTGGGACTTGAACTAGTGACCTTCCAGTTGCCAAGCCAAGTCCCTATCGACTTCGCCACTACCGTACCGTACCGTAATGTCACTTTCTATGTGAATAAAGTCATTTTAATGAAATAAAAGTGAACTAACTGTGAGCTGTAAGTTAGAATGTAAGTTGCTACACAGATTATGATGAATTATATCTAAATATTTGTATTAATAATAATTTACACAGAAAACCAAGGCACTGCACGTGGTGTGATAAAACACTACATCCAGCATCCAGAAATAGAACATATCATTGAATAAACTCTTTGAATTCCTCCTCTTCACTGCTGACAGTTTATGATGAATTATATCTAAATATTTGTATTATATTAATAATGAAGCAGCTCTGTGGTCTTCATCAGGACAGCTGATGAGCAGCATGGAGGAGAAGAAGGAGGCCCCTGGAGCTCAGGTCAGTGTGCACTTCATCACAAGATATTCCTAATTCCAGCGTTTCCGCCAGGCGGGCGTCTTGCCTTCATTTGACGCCCTTATTCAGCTCGGAGCGCCATCTACTAGGGGTGTGACGCAGGGCTCGACATTAAGGACTGCCCGATGGCCCGGGGCCGTCTAGTATCTAGCTCGGGCAAGGAAGCCTCACCTGCTGGGTGCCCGATCGGGCAATCTATCATGCCAGTATCATGCAGCTCGCGGATCCAGTAATGAGGGACCCGACAGTGAAACTAAACATATCTATAACTAGTTACGGTAGTTTGAGAGGTCATTAAAATAGCTACGTGTGATATTCTAACCTGAAGTGTGTGTTTTGTCCGCTCAGCGCTGCAGCTGATCTCTCTCTCCCGTCAGATTAGACTTCACTCACGTTTATGTCCATATCGATCAGATGCAGCTAGTTCTAGCTAATGATAGACTACCTGCTTATTAAAAGACACCTGAACAATAAGTGTCGCTATGCAACCGGGTGAGGCCGCAAAGTATAGCGCAGCATTATGCATGTGTTTACATGCCCACCGGAACCCCGAGGCACAATCAACCCATCCAGGACATCTCTTTCTCCACATTACGTGTTAGACATTAGAGTTGACTCTTCTTGTCTGTCACATCCTCTTCTTGTCTGTCACATACTCTTCTTGTCTGTCACGTCCTCTTCTTGTCTGTCACATCCTCTTCTTGTCTGTCACGTCCTCTTCTTGTCTGTCACATCCTCTTCTTGTCTGTCACATCCTCTTCTTGTCTGTCACATCCTCTTCTTGTCCGTCACATCCTCTTCTTGTCTGTCACATACTCTTCTTGTCTGTCACGTCCTCTTCTTGTCTGTCACATACTCTTCTTGTCTGTCACATCCTCTTCTTGTCTGTCACATCCTCTTCTTGTCTGTCACATACTCTTCTTGTCTGTCACATCCTCTTCTTGTCTGTCACATACTCTTCTTGTCTGTCACATACTCTTCTTGTCTGTCACATACTCTTCTTGTCTGTCACATCCTCTTCTTGTCTGTCACATACTCTTCTTGTCTGTCACATACTCTTCTTGTCTGTCACATACTCTTCTTGTCTGTCACATACTCTTCTTTTCTGTCACATGACAAGTAGATCTTTCAATTGACTTGTCCGGCGGACAATTGATTATTATTCATAAATAATGAAGATACTATCCAGTTATACATTACGCGGCTGGCAATACGTCGAGCTTTCACTCATTTGAAAAGGCATCACCGAACGTGAATATCACCGGTACCCAGACCCGGCGTCATGGGCGGGCCCCATGGGGCCGAGCCCGCCCATCCAGGATTTGGGCCTGGCCATCCAGGATTTGGGCCCGCTGTTTTAATCAGGGCTGAATACAACATTTTAATTGTTTTATTATTATGTTCAGTGGCGGCTATACTTGGGTAGGCTACAGCCATACCAATAAATGGCTTAGCCCCACCATGAAAAATGATTTTAAAGTAAGCTAAATAAAGTCCGCCAACTCGGGCGGAGTAAATTGCACAGACAGCAGTTAGTCAGATTGATTTCAGCAATCACTTGTCTGGAAATACCCTAGAAACGGTTTGGAAACTTTTGTCACGTAGTGATCATCTTCTCAATAGAACATCTTTGATAATGTCAGAATCAAGATAACGACGTGGTGTTGTTGCAGGAAGTCCCGACGGAGAATATTTTTTGCTGTAGTTACAGTACATCTCTATATACATCGATACAACATTACATGTTGGTAGAAATCAACACGTAATGAAATAAGACCCCACGGTTTGATGATTGATAGGTGTGTGGGCTGTCTTTCATTTTGACACACAGAACAATGGGGGAAATCCACCCTTATCCACAATGTAAAGTCATTCACAGCTTCTTCCCTCTTCTCTATGTGAGGAGCAGCAGGTTCAGCTTTCAGAACAAAGTAACAAAAAACTGAAATGAAATTCATTTTTTAAAAATATGTTGTGTAGTAATAGATTTATTTATTTGTCTTCTCAAGAGAGTACCAGAATGTGTATTTTATGTTAGTATTTCAAAAAATCTCCTGGGGGACAATCTCCCCAGACCCCCCTGCAGGCGTTGGGTTTTCAGCAGGTCAGCTATTTCACAATTCAGTTTTCCCGGGATATGTATGTTTCGGGGTGGGCCCGCCTTGGTACATCAAATGCCCGCCCAGAGACGTATGTCTGCCGCCGGGTCTGCCGGTACCAAAAGAAAACAGACTGAAGTGCAAACCCAACTCCCGCTAGCATGTAGCCTCCACCGCTAGCAGAGAGTTCAGACCGAGCCAGAGCTATCACAAACGCCAAGTGTCCTCGTGTTGCCATGGTAGCAAAGCGCTACCTGGCTGTGCTGCCTCTGTCCCTAGAGAGGGTGTTCTCCACAGCAGGAGACATGCTAGTGCCAGCAGATCTGCCCTTTCTGCAGCCATGTGGACGAGTTCATCTTTCTTTAGACGACATGAAAACACAACGACAAGCAAGTCCTGATGCCAAGCTGCTGCTCAGGAACAGTGCAGTTCAGATGCAGGTTATTTCAGTTCATCCACATGCTGCACCTCAATGTTCATTTCATTAGATTCTGTATTTATTTGAGTGAATATTCAGTTTAATAATAATTTAAAAACTATATATTTTATGTTTTGTGATAATTGTTTCTGCGGTACCGAAAACGTACCGGACTGAACCGTGACCTAAAACCCGAGGTACGTACGGAACCAAAATGTTTGTGAACCGTTACACCCCTACCATATACTGAGACATAAATAAAGCAGCGACTGTATTCGCCATGACACGGACAGTCTGTGGTTTGTACTTGTTTAGCTTCCGCCATATTTGACAACTCCATACGGAAACTCTAATAGGACATTTGACGTCTAGACGGCTGCCCGATTTGCATCGTGCATGCGCGAGTCATAAACTCAAATATCTTTATTAAAATATTTTGTTATTTGAAATAAAATGAAGGACATTCACAGTTAATGTAATTAGATATAAATTATGAATGCCATACATATTGCATACATTCAGTCAATATTTCTTCAGCATGTATGATGGCTGTCCAACAGAAGTTACATCCATTTCTCACTTATTCTGACAATGCACTTAACCCAATAAAATGACCCAACAAAAGGAGTTGCTCAATAATAGTGAAGTCACGTTGTAATAACAATAACTCGTCTCTCGTTCAGATTAATATTGTGGGTTTTTTTGAGTGTTCTTTTTCTGCTTTGCCAAACGCCACTGTGTCAAATGTCCTATTAGAGTTGCCGTATGGAGTTGTCAAATATGGCGGACCATCTCGCACATGCGCACTGCAGATGGGGCAGGGCTGCAGATCGGGTAGTGACACACTTTGAAGATGACGTCACGGCTCCGCCTACACTGCGTTACTATAGTTACTGCCCCAGTTCCTAAACTGTATTGGAAACGCAGCATAAAGTGAGCCTGGCCTACCAAGGCCTAACTATACCGTACTAAGCCGTGCGAGGCCCTGCAGTGGAAATGCGCCATAAGTGGATGTCATTGAAGACCTTTCCAAGAGCAGTCTCAGTGCTGTGGTTTGGACGAAAGCCTGGCTGGAACACATCCAGACAGTTATTTACATGCAAGAAATTACTCAACTGTTGAAAAACTACTTGTTCAATGATCGTACCTAGAAATGGGAGGTTTGATATGGGCCTGTAATTGGTCATTACTGAAGCGTCTAGATTATTATTCTTTAAGAGCGGTTTAATGACTGCAGTTTTCAGGGCCTGTGGAAAAACACCTGAGTGAAGAGACTTGTTTACTATGTGAAGTAGATCTGAGGCCATGCAAGGAAAAGCATCTTTGAAAAAAAAAAAAGTTAGTCTGTCGACGGTAGCATTGTTTTTGTTTTTGGCAATGATGTCAGAAGAAAGACTGTCGTCCATTTTACAATTCCAAATGATAAAAGCCAAGTCTCTCTTTATAGATTTCAAAGTGAACCTGGAGATTTGTTTTTCTCCACCTGCGTTCAGCTTTTTGACACTCTTTTTTCTGCTCTCACGGTCATGGCCTTTCTCCATGGAGATCTTTTCTTCCCAGTCACTTCCTTTACCTTAGTTGGAGCAATGGCATCTATAACATTAAAATGATCTGCGAGCTCATTACTGAGATGTTAGCAGGGCCAGTGTGGAAGAAACATCCCGAGTAAACATTTCCCTCGTGTTTTCAGTTAAATATCGCTTTGTGGTTACCTCTTTTTGAACATTTGTGTGAACAGAAATAGAGCTCTCAAAGGAATGGTCAGAGAGCGCAACATCAGTCACCACAACCTCAGATATTCAGACCCTTTGAGATCATCAAGTCCAGAGTGTGCCCCTTGTTGGGCGTGGGCTCCGTCACATGCTGAGTCAGTCCATTGAATTGATCTATTTAAAACAAGGGACAGTGTTCATTAATCAACATATTAAAAACATGTAAAAGTACTCGATTAGCCAACAGGCTAGTTTTCACCGATAGTCCCTTTGCCAGATGGTGATTGACGTTTTGAGTGTTTGTTTATACAGTGATTCCAGTGGCCTTAGAGCTGCAGAGTGAGCATCAGACCAGCTGATCAGACAGTAGCTGATGTGGGAGAGGACCATGGAGTGAAGGTATAGCTTAGCTGCTGCAGATGATAGCAAGTTTCTAATGTATCTGTAATGACATGTGATGTTGTACACTGAGCACACTGGGATTAGCACTCATTTATTGACGCTGAATAACGTTTATCAGGGAATGTTTAAATAAACACAGACACCAGAATATATGTAAGTGCTAGTTTTTTTTGCGAGTCCAAGTACCGGTTCCCGACGCTCCGGTTTTAACCGGACTTGAACTGAAACTTTTTACAAGTCCAGTACCGGTTCGGCGTACCGGTATGAAGCACTATGTCTGCTTGTATTGTGTTGCTGCTGAGAAGTCTAGGAAGAGGGCTCTTGCATAGGTGTGGCGTTTATCTAAATGTTTAGTGATGATGTGAACCAGAGCAGCAGCAGTACCACCCCCTGGCTTATAGGCACATTGGTATGGATCAAGTATGTCTTGTCCGTCACAATAGGTTTAGCTGAAGAGGTCATTCCTGTCACGGTTCTCATGGTGTCCCACACTTTTTTGGGGTCTTTGGCTTTAAAAGCATTTCCCAAAAGCTCTCTGTGTGTTTTGATTCCCTCAATTTGACTTTCAGTTCTTTCTCTGTCTGTTCAAGTGCTCCGTAGTCTTTGTTTCATGTCCTTAGTCACATATGATTTATTACTTTCTTTTCTGGTTCCCTTGAGTTTGGTCTTATCCACTGGTATCATATTCACAACATTATGATCAGAGGTCAGTATTGGTGTCTGTATTTAGACACATAGGCTCCTTTATCATTAACAAAGCATTTGTCCAGGATAGTGTCTTTCCTGCTGTGATCCCTAGCACACTGCTGGAACCCAGGTAACAGTCTCCAGGCGACATTGCTTCATGTCCCGAGCACTATTGCCGGTGCATCGGGGTGGCTGAGTTGCAGCTCGTGAACACGGTGTCCTCTGCCGCTGGGAGGCACGTAAACAACAAACAGTAAAATACACCCGAATTCTCGACACACACTTTTAACTGATTTAAACTGGGGTTATTCATCAGGATTTCGTAGGACTCGTATTGGTGTCTGTATTTAGACACATAGGCTCCTTTATCATTAACAAAGCATTTGTCCAGGATAGTGTCTTTCCTGCTGTGATCCCTAACACACTGCTGGAACCCAGAGGGAGACGGCATCCGGTCACTGCGAGTCTCAGTGTGCTCCGTTCCTCTTGGATTTTGTTTTTTTGTCTAAACTTTGTTTGTGTGTGTGTGGTCGCTTGTTCTAATGAAGGGAAACACAGTGAAGGCTCTTTGCAGCTCTTTGCATCTTCTCAGATTAGATAGATCTATCTTTATTTGTCATTGTTCAGGTACAACGAAATTACAATAGACTCAAGGTGCCAACACGCAACAACAAGACACTATAAAAACAATAAATGGAACTTAAAAAAGGAATATGTACATAAGTAAATAATAAATAAATTAAATTGCACGATTCCCCTCGTATTGCACGGAAGGCTTATATAATTTAAATATTAGCAGCGTTTAGTGCACATATGGCCCTGGGAAAGAAACTGAACGTGAGTCTGTTTGTCCGGGAAGACATGGTACGGAAGCGCCTGCCTGAGTGCAGCCGTACGAAGTGCTCGTTACCCGGGTGGTGTGGGTCCTTGAGGATCTTGACTGCCTTCTTAAGGCAACGAGAGCTGTACAGTGCCTCCAGGGAGGGGAGGGGGCGACCGATGATCTTCTGGGCCCAGTTGATGACCCTTTGGAGCGCACCCCTCTTTGCGGTGGAGGAACCACGCAGATGCAGTCGGTGAGGATGCTCTCCACGGCGCAGCGGTAGAAGGACACAAGCAGGTCCTGTCTGAGGTGGTATCTCTTGAGTATTCTCAGGAAGTAGAGTTTCTGCTGTGCCTTCTTGACGGTCGCCGTGGTGTTGGTCCTCCAGGACAGGTCCTCCGCCAGGTGAACGCCCAGGAGTTTGATCACTGAGACTCTCACAGCCTCCATCAATGTACAGGGGCTGCATGGCGGTCTTCTTCCTCCTAAAGTCAATGATCATTTCCTGGGTGTTCAGCTGCAGGTTGTTTACTTTGCACGACGCTAGCAGTTGCTCCACCTCGTCCATGTACGCGGTCTCGTCACCCCCTGAGATGCAGCCCACCACGGTGGTATCATCAGCGAACTTTATGATGGAGTTGCTGGTGTGGGCGGGGACGAGATCATAGGTGTAGAGGGCGTATAGTAGGGGGCTCAGCACGCAGCCCTGTGGTGATCCGGTGCTGAGACTGAGGGACGTGGAGGTGTGGGTGCCAATCCTCACTCTCTGGGGGCGATCAGACAGGAAGTCCTTAATCCATAGACACAAGGAATGGGATACTCCCAGGACTGATAGCTTGGTCACCAGTCTGTCAGGGAGGATGGTATTAAATGCAGAGCTGAAGTCCACGAAGAGCATCCGTGCGTAGCTCCTCCTACTCTCCAGGTGAGACAGGGTAGAGTGGAGAGCTGTGGCGATGGCGAACTGGTGGGGGTCCAGACCGGGAAGGAGGGATGAGACGATGCGGGGACTGACCACCTTCTCAAAAACTTTAGCATGGGTGGAGGTGAGTGCCACTGGATGGTAGTCATTTAGGCAGCCGATGTTGTTCTTTTTTGGCACCGGGATGATTGTAGATTCTTCTAAGTTACACGTTACTGCCTCCTGGTGCTGCAGAGATATGAAGGAGGTTTTCTTCTATGAAGCAGCAGGTCAAGGCAGACTGGTTCACAGACTCTCCTGTTTTGCCGATCCGGTGCGTGAACAAATAACTCTACACCCCTGGCCGAAATGTCCCTAAAATGAAGTCCGAGTTTGAAATATATCTCAAATAATGTATGTATTTCCTCACATAAACATAACGGTCTGCAATGAAACGGCTGTCTCCTGTGCACTCCACTTCCCACTTTCTCCTGCGAACAAGAAGATACTTTCTCTCTCTTTTTTTTCTTTCATTTCCCTCTAGGGGCTTCGTACAACACAAATGCAAATATTCTATTTTAAAAAGTAAAGTCCTTTCGAGTCATCTGTCTCAAGCCTAAGTCTCCGGTCATGAATACCAAGTCAAAGTCAAGTCGAGTCTTTTATCAATGTTAGTCAAGCAAGTCTCAAGTCAAAAAATAGGCAAGTCAAGTCATGTGACTCGAGTCAAGTCATGTGACTCGAGTCCCCCACCTCTGGTATATACTTTGGTTAGAATATTGCTGTATTACTGTATCAAATATAATGAAGACAAACAGTTGATAAGTAGTATTTTGTTAAATCAAGGTTTATATTAAGTGAGTTTTTATTGTGTTAACTTGTGTATTTATGCTTTTTAGATTGACTTTCTCTCTTTCTCTGTCCGTCTGTTCTAGAAACCAAAAGGAAGAGAGAGACGTCACAGCTGTCAGCAATGTGACAAATCCTTTACAACATCTGGAAATTTAAAGAGCCACCTGCGTATTCACACAGGAGAAAAACCGTACAGCTGTGAAGAGTGTGGGACAACTTTCACTAGATCAGGTGATCTCAAAACACATCAACGTATTCACACTGGAGAAAAACCTTACAGCTGTGAAGAGTGTGGGACAACTTTCACTCAATCAAGTCATCTCAAATCACATCAACGTATTCACACTGGAGAAAAACCTTACAGCTGTGAAGAGTGTGGGACAACTTTCACTACATCAAGTAATCTCAAAACACATCAACATATTCACACTGGAGAAAAACCTTACAGCTGTGAAGAGTGTGGGAAAACTTTCACTAGATCAGATGTTCTCAAATCACATCACCGTATTCACACTGGAGAAAAACCGTACAGCTGTGAAGAGTGTGGGACAACTTTCACTAGATCAGATGCTCTCAAATCACATCACCGTATTCACACTGGAGAAAAACCGTACTGGTGTGAAGAGTGTGGGAAAACTTTCACTCAATCAGGTAATCTCAAATCACATCTTCGTGTTCACTCAGGAGAAAAACCATAGTGGGTTTCAGAGTGTAGGAGCCGCAATTAAGCATATTTAGTTTTTTTCACAGTTTACAATAAACAATTCCCATCTATTGGCCTTGTGTTGGGTAATCCTTTTTTCCATTACAGATCGCATCCCAACAGCGCCATCTGTTGACGTAACGTCAGAATTGACAGGCATAATGTTCACTGTTCCTTTGAGTTTCGTTTTCTGTCCGTCTGCCGACAGCGCGCTGTTTTATTGCTTTACATACCAAGGTTTAAGTACACTGTGTCAATAGTTGTAGTATGAGCATCGTCTGGGCTGGCCATCTGGTAGAATCGGCATGCTCTTCCTCCTGTGTCCACTTCCTCTGTCACCCTTTTATACACCCCACCACCAAGTGTTCAAAATAACATTCAGGGTGTCCGCGGGGTCTTAAAAAGTATTAAAAGTTGATAAATCAATTTAGCGAAAATTAAGGCTATTAAAAAGTATCAAACGGCATTTTCCAAGGTATTAAGAAGGTCCACAGCAACGACAACATGAAACACCCTTTCATTTACTGCAACGACATGTCGGGAAACCCCCTCAAGGTATCAGGCTGAGAGGCTCTGATACCTCATTCACACCAACGGTGTTTCAGGGCCGGTTCGGAGCTGGAGCTTGAAAAGCACCGGGTTTTCCTCTTCACACCGCAGCGGAGCAGCCTCTTAGCTCCGGAATCCGGTTCGTTTCAAGCACCAAACAATTGTCCGGCCAGAGCAAAAGCACTGCATACGTCACGCTTACGTCGAGGCGGGGGCAAGGGCAGATCAACTCCTGAACAACAACAACAAGCCCGCGTTTTATCCAGTTTGTACACAACGATGGAGAAACTTAGCAAGAGTTTCAGTGTTTCTGCCATAGACTGTATATATAAAGGTTTCTGCTCATGGTGAAGCAACGTGTCTGCGTGTTAAGGTGGAACCTGAGCATTCACGTTGATCACCTCATTATACATCTATAGAACTATAAATATTAAACTTTACTTCACGTGTTCATTTCAGAACAGCTGTTACATACCTGGGTGAAGGTTACAGTTCATTTAAATGAAAGATACAACGTTAGTCCACACTCATGGTTCAGTCCACCTTAAGAAATAAGACCGACCTCGGAAGCAGTTGTGTTTCAAAAAAACCTTTATTGACACGAGTACACTTTTTATAAGAATATAACTAAACCACAGAAATGACTCCGGAAAAGCTGCAGATAGAGCCATAAGAAATGAATGCAACTGATTTCATCCGCGCGGTTTGGCTTTATGAAGCAGGCACGCAAACGGTTAGGCCATGACGCAAACGATGAGGCAACGACGCATTACCAGTCGGACTCTGGGCGGTGTGAAAAGAGCCAGAGCTAAACCGAAGAACTGGTTCTGAACCTGAAAAGCTCTAGCACGGAGCTTGAACCGGAGTTGCGTTGGTGTGAATGAGGTCAAGGTGGCCCCATGCATAGCGTGCCATAAAATGCTGCTTCTTATTTTAAGTTGCGTTGCCTTGCTCCGCGGGGTGGGGGGGGGGGGTATACCTGAGAGATATACAGCAGGAGAACACGCCGTCCACCGCGGAGAATAAACAGAAGGGCAACCATGCTCCGGGGTCTTCTTCGCTGCTTTTGGTGTATTTTGTGGCGGCAGCAGCGCCACTTACAGGCCTGGCATATGTACTACAGCGTGTCCAGCATTTCCAGCGGTCTAGTGTGAACGGACGCGTTAATGAATCGAATGCGTGTGAACGGAAGACTTTTTTGCGTTTGCGTTTTACTGTATGCGTCCTCGTGGGGCCGGGGTCTAAGCCAAACTATATCCGGTCACAGAGATCTGCTATTTTAAAGTAAGGTCAACACATATCGACCCTAAATATAGTCTATATTAAGAACGAGAAAAGTCTTAACATATATATCGTTTTTTGTAAACATATGACAAATGTGTGAGGGTGATGACGTCAGAGCATCGTCCTATGTGCCGGGCTTAGCCCCGGACAGCCCCAGCCCAATTGAACCCCTGGGTGTTTGTGAGGGAGCTGCTATATGGCATTACCCCGCTGAAGCTCACCAAAGTTTAATATATTTCATAGTTCAAAGTTTTGTCAATTGTTTTGTTTATTGGTCAAATACTGGTTTCTACTGGTTTCTGAGGAGTTCTACTGGAATGAAAGAGCACAGAAGCAGCAAAGCAGCATGCTGCATTAACCCTGACCTTCACAGAGAGGGTGAAGTTCATGTGGAGAGGAGGCTAGTCTGTCTGCACTCTGTTTAGCTAATCAATATAGTACATGTGAGGTAAAGTGTGTCGCCAATGTAACCGGTTAGAACTGGAAGTTGCGATGAGGTCTTAAAATGTATGGAAAGGGTCTTAAAGGTCTTCAAAGGTATTAAATCTGACTTCAGGATTCCTGCATAGACCCTGATATTGCACTATTCATATAAATAAGGTAAACTGAGACGCCAGCAACAGCCATAAAATGGCTCCTACAAAGAGTGTGGGAAAACCTTTTCTTAAAGTCTTCACCTTAAAGTCCATGAGCGAGTTTCACTGTTCATTATCTGCTTCATGTATCTGGAACATATTTACGATGTTTTCAGTTTGATTCTATTCTCTTGTTGAAATGATCAGACTACCAAAAATAAAATGGCCTTAGAAACAGACCAGCCTGCCCTCCTACAAAACACGACCAAAGAGGTCGATTGTTTAAGCCCCTTAGATTACGACCCATAGCCACGTTTTGAAGTGTGGTCGTGTGAGAAACAACATGCTCCCGTTTATTCACAAATAACCCTCTCTGGAAAATCCTACATTGTGGAATAGTTTGGCATTAAAACGCTTTTTGATTAGATTTCTAGAGAGAAGTGTATATTGTACTCTTAGAATCCACGTCCAGTGGATGTGTAGGATCTACAGTGTGATAGATATCACGAGGATGATCTGAGGTCTCGCCAGGATAACGTGTGTGCAGCTTCCATGTAAAGTTAGCGTGGGTGAAAACGGTTTTTCCGGTCTCGAAGTTTTCACAATAAGACCGGATATATCCCCTCACTGTCAAATGAGTACACAGTGATATCTGCATTACTCGTGCACTCACACACATCAGTGTATCCTTGTTCATTACACAACACTGATTGGTTTAAATGGTGTGCAATGCTTTTGTGTTTTTAACCTTCGATTCAGAGAAACAAATAGGAGGTTTGACACTACAGTTTCCGAAGGCACTACACTACCCAGAATCCCCAGCTATCGTTTGGGACTACAACATCCGCCTTGCTTTACAAACCCCGTGATTAGTCATCAAGCCCTGTGATTGGGTGATGGAGTGGCAGTGCGGCAAGGTTACGCTGAGCTCAACAGCTCTTTGAAATGGAATGGAGCCACGGCAGACTTTCCAAACTGGAATGGGACAGCACATGTTGCAAATATGGCAGAATCCATCGATCATCTTAAATAAGATACTTTATTGATCCCAAGCTGGGAAATGTTTTTGTTACAGCAGCATGCTACTTTGTTCTACTCCACTTCGATTCAGAGGTTAATCTGGTGTTTTTACTCCACTACATGTATTTTAGTTCCTCTGCAGATTCTGATTAACGATGTGAAATATAAACAACCCTGAAAGCAGACTTTAGTTCCACCTGACTCAAAGTCAGGGAAGGTGATTGTCAAGTGCCAAAATAAACTATGCAATAGATTGGACGTTAAGTACTTTGTCAGACTTCATATTTATCTGTGGATAACCCCAACGTGTTTTTCTTATTCAAGAAGACCTTAACTTAAAGTAATCTTTAATGTTTAAATAAAGCCCAGTTGGTCTGTTTTGCACTTCCTCCTGTTGATATCTTTGGACGTCCTGCACCAACTGTTTCATTGTAGAGATCACTACAGTATCTTCTTGATATTTTCTATTGTGTATGCAGGCTACTCTTAATATTTAAATGTTTTCATCGAATAAAACTTCTTCAACAACAACCTGCAATAACGTGCTTTCACCACTAGGCGGGTTGAAAACCAGTGGTGTAGTTAATAAAACATAACCATATCAAACAGAAGGTAAAGGAAGATCCAGGTTCAGTCTCTCGGTGTGAAGCGTATGCATCGCACCATGAATCTGGATAGACCTGGAACAGTCAGCTGCACGAGGAGCTGGAAAGGCAGTGAATTAATTAAAATGTGGAACTCTGACTTCATTTGAAAGACATGTCGGCCAGGGATGTAGAGCTCTCTGTTTAACCACCGGATCGGCCAATCAGGAGAGAGTGCACCAGTCTGCCTTGACCTCTGTATTCATGTCTGTGACTCTCACAGTATCTGCTGCCCAGCTGCTTCATGGAAGACACCTCCTTCACTGCAGCACCAGGAGGCAGCGGGTGTGTTTCAGCCACGCGCGCACACACACACACACACACACACACACACACACACACACACACACACACACACACACACACACACACACACACACACACACACACACACACACACACACACACACACACACACACACACCTGAACAATCGGCATAACTGGTCGTATGAGTTGGAGGACTTGTTCAAAAGGACTCGTCACCCTGCACCCTGTTGTGTTTTGCAGCATATTATAAACATTCCCTTATCTTCAAATACCCAGGTTGTGTAGTGATGTATTTGAGGTGTACTGTCCACATCGCAGACCTGAAGTCGTGCAGTCGATGGATGCGAAGTGTACAGGACCTTGTACAGTCTATCCTGATGGGATAGACTGTATTATAGTGGACACTGGAGGAAGTGACCATTATCCAGTGCTTCCTAAAGTGAATAATAATGTATAGATGCAGGAAGGAGGTGAGATAACCAGGTGGTGCTTTGCTAAAGCTGATTGGGGGAATGTAGGATATGGTGTGAGGAGTCGGCACACCTGCTAACATCAGAGGGAAGCACAGAGGTCATCACAAGCCACATAACGCAACATATACTATAGAAGGCAGGTATGTGAGGAAGGACACTTGAGAGAGAGCATGGAGAGAGTTGTGTTCTACCATTGGCAGAGGAGTAGCACCAGGTGATGTCTGGTCCATGTTTCAGCAGATGAGTGGGGAAAGGAATCCATTAGAATGCCAGCTTTGGTTGATGGGGAGAGGCTGGCAGTGACGGATAAAGAGAAGGCAGGTATGTGAGGAAGGACACTTGCAGCAGTACATAGTGGGGAGCATCTCAGTGATATCCAGAGGCAGCAAACACAGCAGTTGCTAGCAGAGAATGAAAAGGTGAAGGAGGAGAGACAGGATGATAGGTCAGCTCTGGATGTGGAATTAGTGAGAGTGAGTAATGACGTGGGGGAACATTGAGAAGGAAAGAGATGGTGGCAATAGTGTACGTTGACATTGAGAGGCGTATGACTCTGTGTGGAGGAGGGGCTACTGATCACATGGAGGAGGGGCTACTGATCACATGGAGGAGGGGCTACTGATCACATGGAGGAGGGGCTACTGATCACATGGAGGAGGGGCTACTGATCACATGGAGGAGGGGCTACTGATCACATGGAGGGGCTACTGATCACATGAAGGAGAATGGGTATTGGAGGGAGAATGATCAATGGGGTAAGGGCCTTTTGAACAGACGGGACGTTTAGAGGAAAGGTTGGAGCAGATGTTTCCAGTTATTTAGAAATAGAAAACGGTATCCCCCGAGGGAGTGCAGTCAGTCCAATATTATTAACATCATGATTAACGACATGTTGACATGCTGAGACTCATGCATCCAATGGGCTCTACACGCAGATGATGGGGCTCTGTGGATGAGGGGAAGACGTGCCCCATACGTAATGGAGAAGCTGGAGCGACTAAAGAAGTGGAGAGGTGGTCATATAACTGGATTCAAAATGTCAGAGAGCAAGTCATGCTACATGGTATTTACAAACAAACGCAAGACTGATGGCCAACAGCCAACACTCTATGATCGTCCAATGACAAAGCTGAATGAGTTCAAATACCTAGGACTGTGGTCTGATAGCAAGCACACATGGGACATGCATATTAATCAAGTGGAGACACAATGCTAAAAGTATTACATGTATTGCGAGCTGTAGCTGGATGCAGCTGGGGCGCAGACAAACAAGCATTAGTAGACATGTACAGATCCATGATGAGGTCCACACCAGACTGTGGTTGCATAGCGTTTGGAGCAGCAGCAAAACATCACTTACAAACTGATAGACTGCAATATAAAGCCTTGAGGTGTGTATTGGAGCGATAAGTCAACTGTTAGCTTATCGCGACAGGCCTCTGCACACAATGAAACAGTGGAAACAAACATGTGCTTGGCTTTCATTAGTGAATGAAACTGAGAGCCCTTTATAGTCTGTGTCCAATATTGTGTATTTGTATATATTGTATATATATATATGCTAAGGTCCCGCTGCTGACACGATAGCAGTCATTTAGTGCGCATATGTGTAATTAAATATCAAAATCTCACTCCAGCCAGGGACCCACAGCTAGCAACCCTGGTTAGCTTCGGAGCTAGCAGTCTGTGTTGTAAACAAAGACAGGACGAGCTGGAAATGAAACAAACGATACTTAGAAACTGGTTAAAAGTTTCTGATGGAAGGAAACGACCTCTTCTCTCTTTGAATGTGGTTTATACCTTTCAGGTAACAGCAACAGTTAAAGCCTGACAATGAACCGTTTGGCTGCACCCGCACCGCGAGGGGGCCCAAGTTCCCATCAGCAGGAACACGTGGGTTTGCTGTCCTGGCTCCAAGATGGTGGAACGAGCTCCCATTGACATCAGGACAGCAGAAAGCTCACACACCTTCCAGACTGAAACTCATCTCTCTGGACTCCACCTCCAGCCATAGAACTACGAACAAAGCACGTATATACTAACAAAGGAATGCATATGTTTAATAAGATGAGAGAAGAGTTACACATCATGTGAAACTAAAACTGGTATATCTACATATATATAATCAATGAGTGAATGTGTCTTTCAGACGCCCCTTGATCACATGATGGTTATTAAGTCACCTCAATATATTTCTGTTTTCTTTCTGCTGATTCTCTGTCATTGAGGTGAGAGTTATCACGATGCGGGGAGAAACGGGACCAGTTCAAACAGGGAGACCTGGCAATATTGTACAAGTAGTTAATAATAATAAAAGACATTAAGAAAAAGGCATTTTAAACAGTCATTATAAAGCAACACAATCTACCTGCATTGCATTACTCTAAACGTGTAATAACGTGCTTTAACCAGTAGGTGGTTTGGGTTAAAAAGCTGTCAAGTTTACTGTGTTAACAAAATAAAATATACTGCTGTTTCTGGTTTAGTTTGCGACGGATATATTTATCTATTGTTTTGATATTTGGAACACAAAAGCGATGGAAAAACCCCACAGCGACACAGAAAAGATGGTCTTAACATGACCCAGCGGTCTATAGTTAATAAAAAACAATAATGTGAAAACTAAATATTACTAACTTTATTGTGAAATTCAAACTGAACGGTAAAAGAATAGTCTCCGGTCTATAGAGAGGCGAAGTCCCTCCCCTTCCGGGAGCCTCCGTGGGACCCCGGAAGCGGAAAATTATACATTGAAGTCAATGGAGAGAGAAAAGTTATCTTTTGATCTCGTTTGAATTGTGCCACGAATGACTCATATGATGTTTGTCAATTTAAAAGAATATTTTGCAAGTCAAAAAAATAAAAATGTGTCGTAAAACTGTGAAGTTACACATTTCTTTGTGTGAAACCGCTCCGTGAACTACAGGTCTCTGGTCTCGCACAATACGCGTCACCATCATGAAGTGGCACTCACTGTTTAGAGACACAGTAGAACCCTAGGAATTGTTCCTCCTGTGTGTGCGCTGCTCGGCTGCGCACCGCGTCTCAGTATGCTCCGTCCGTCTTGTGTTTTGCCCTTTTTGTTTGTTTGTTTTGGGCTAATTATTGTCTAAACGTTTGTTTGTCTGTATGCAACATCATTTTTGAGAGACCATGCTTTTGATCCTGTGGATTATTTTTGCCTTCTGCGGACCATGTCTGGCCATTCAACTTTTTAAAACACACCTGAACCACAGCACAAACAGGTATGGCGAGGAGCCCCGGCCTCTGCGCTGCTACAGCCGTGAGGCTATGCTAGAGCTACAATGCAATCGGCCTCCTACGAACACACCAAGCCACCCGTGTTCTTCGTTACTGGATGACATCCCTCGGGAGCTTCTGAGAAACTCCAGGAAAAAGAGACGAGGAAGGAGGGGAGGCGTTCAGAATACGGCGGAGATTCAGCCGGCCACCACTTCCATCCATCATTCTCACAAACCTGCGCTCATTGAGCAACAACGTGGACACACTAAGGACACACACAAGGTCCTGTCATGAATTTCTCGAGGCCTCTTGATTATGTTTCACGGAAAGTTGGCTCCAATCTACGATGCCTGAATCTCTCTCTGAAGGACCCGGACTCGCCCTTGTTCGAGCAGACAGGGATGCGAACTCGGGGAAAACCAGAAGAGGCGGTATTCGTGTGTATATTAATGATCTGTGGTGCCGATCATACTCAGTAAAATGTAAAACCTGCAATCCCAACGGAGAAATCCTCGGCATGAAGTCAAGACCCTTTTATCTGCCTAGAGAATCCGGGTGTATTTTGTTGTTTACGTGCCTCCCAGCGGCAGAGGACACTGTGTTCACGAGCTGCAACTCAGCCGCACCGATGCACCGGCAATAGTGCTCGGGACATGAAGCAATGTCGCCTGGAGACTGTTACCTGGGTTCCAGCAGTGTGTTAGGGATCACAGCAGGAAAGACACTATCCTGGACAAATGCTTTGTTAATGATAAAGGAGCCTATGTGTCTAAAGACAGACACCAATACTGACCTCTGATCATAATGTTGTGAATATGATACCAGTGGATAAGACCAAACTCAAGGGAACCAGAAGAGAAAGTAATAAATCATATGTGACTAAGGACATGAAACAAAGACTACGGAGCACTTGAACAGACAGAGAGAGAACTGAAAGTCAAATTGAGGGAATCAAAACACACAGAGAGCTTTTGGGAAATGCTTTTAAAGCCAAAGACCCCAAAAAAGTGTGGGACACCATGAGAACCGTGACAGGAATGACCTCTTCAGCTAAACCTATTGTGACAAAAAAGAATGTTGTTTTGCTAACGAACTAAACACGTTCTTTACCCGTTTCGAGTCACTGGATAATTCTGCAAAGTGCACTGAAATGCTCAAAACCATAACCTACTTCCTCTGACACAATTACCATCAGTGTCGAAGAGGTCAGAAAAACATTTCAGTGCACGAACACCAAGAAAGCGGCTGGGCGAGATGGGTGCAGCGGCTTTCTGCTGAAAAACGTTGCTAGTGAGCTGGCTCCAGTCAGGCTTCCATTGACACGCACACCATCCCTCTGCCATGGAAACTTCCCACATCAAACCGCTGCCCAGAAGAACATAAGGACCACAGACCAATAGCCCTCACATCAGTGATTATGAAATCACTAGAAAGAATTCCTCATCAGTACAACACAAGACAAACTTGATCCATACCAATTTGCCGGTACGGAAGACGCTGTGGCCACGTTGGTTCACATCATCACTAAACATTTAGATAAACGCCACACCTATGCAAGAGCCCTCTTCCTAGACTTCTCAGCAGCAACACAATACAAGCAGACATCTTGGTGTCAAGAATGGAAGTAAATCCATACCTGATTTACTGGTATGCCGCTTTCCTCACCAGGAGAGAGCAACTTGTGAAGGTTAACAAAACCCTGTCCTCTGCCATCACACCCAATGTAGGGCTGCGTGAGTTCAGCTGTGCTCTTCACTCTCTGCACGATGACTGTCGTACCAACACATCAAGTCATCATTAAGTACTCTGATGATACTGAATAATATCTCTGCTCAGTCACACAGACGACCCTGAGCTGCACCAACAGGCTGTACATCAGGTGGTCGAGTGGACTGATAGCAATGCTCTTGAGATCAACACCAAGAAAACTGAGGAAATCATTTTTGGCTCACCATCTGACTCCCATACAGTCCCATGGTCATCCATCCAGATGAGATCAAGCAGGGAGTTTCATACACACACCTGGGTGTAGTGATTGACCACCTGCTGTCATGGAAGGACCACATTGAATATCTGAGCAAAAGGACAAAACAAAGAATTTATTTTCTCCGCCGTCTCAGGTCTTTTGGCGCGAGCAGAGAAATTCTTCTGTTGTTCTTTCCATCTGTGATCATGTCCATTCTGCAGTACTGCAGTACTACCTGGTACAAATGTCTGTCGGCAGCGTTCAAATCAAAACTGCTCCACCTGTTAAACATCTGCTCAAAGATCGTTGGTCCTCCTGTCAGAGACTCTGTGACTCATCATAACAACCTAGTGAGGCTGTCCAACCACATCATCTCCGACCCAAACCATGCTCTGAACAGAGAGTATGAACTGCTACCGTCTGATGGAGATACAGGGTCCCACCATTCAATAAGGTCACACTGAAGCATCCTTTGTGCATCCGTCAGTCCGCTAAATCCCAGATCAAATGCACACTGAAGGCTCTTTGAGCATGTCAAAGTCAAATTTCAGACTTGATCTGACAATAAAGTAATATCGTATCGTATCGTAAAGACGGCCGTCACGTTAGCAAATTTCACCTGTTTCTTTCAGAATGAGGCGAAAAGTATAAAACGAGGTGAACATCACTACAAGTCTGGGCACGTTGAGAGCTGAACATACACGAAAGGGGAGTTAGTCGGCTCTGTAAGAGCAGCGGGACCGGCTTTACAAGGTTTCGGTGAGTAATATGAGTGCAATGTGTAACGTTAATGTCAGCTAGCTAACATTAGCTAACGTGTTTTTGTTTTAGCAACTAGTTTTCTCCTTAAGAACTTCGTGGTCTCTGTGTATGCTGTGGATAACATTAGTGTTCACAAATAATAATAATTAATTCCTTACATTTATTATAGCGCTTTTCCAGATGCTCAAAGCGCTTCACAAATACACATTACACATATTTTTATACATGCAATGGTCACTGTGGACTGTTACGTACTCCCCCCCCCCTTTTGTTGTCCTCTTTGCTCTCTCTGCTGTGCAGGTACAGCTGGCTCCGCCTTCCCCAGGTGTTCCCAGTTGTCACTCAGCCGAGCATAAAAGAGGAGACTGAAGGAGAAGGAAGGGGCCGATCACTACTCCGGATGTCTCTGCTGTGTCAGAGCTCTTTTGCCTTTTTGTTGTGTTTCCTGGAGGACCTGTTAGTGTTAGGTTTTCGCGGCTTTATTTCTCCCGTTAGGTTCTGTTGGATTGTGGGTAGCGGAGGAAGGCTCTGGATCCTACGGCCCGTGGTGTGGTTGGCCCAAGTCCCCTCCGTCTTTTTGTTTGTTTTACCTGTCCTCCAGTGTATGTTTTATGATTGTGGCAATACATGTACGATCACAGTTTAGTGCCTACGTGTTGTGTACTTTTGTTTTATGTTGCGGACTGCCTCACGAGCCACTACTATTGAGTAGGGAGGCGGGTCGTAACATATGGGGGCTCGTCCAAAGGCTGTCTCGGGCAGGTGCCGGTGTGGTGAGTAGTATTACTTTCTAAAAGGCCCTTGACAGCATTTTGTGGTTTGTTTGGCTGTATAGCGTAGAGTGGCAGTGATGGATTTCGACTTGGAGGCGTTTGTGGGTGATCCGACTCGGGGGAAGTTGGATGCATGTAGCAAACAGCAGCTTGGTCTGATCGCAGGCACATTTGACATTGTAGTCAATAAACAGAACAGGAATCAAATCATCAAGGGACAGCTGTTGGCTGCGCTTATAGAGCAGGAGGTATTGTCAGAGGAGGAAGCAGACGTTCCCATGGACGACGGGACAGAGGTCTCTCAGAAAGTGAGCGACCTTCAACTTCAGCTAGAGCTGCGCAAGCTGATGGTTAGAGAGAAGGAGAGTGACAACAGACTGAGAGAGAAGGAGATGGAATTGAGGAAGTATGAGGCGGAGTTACGTTTGAGGGAGCTGGAGCTGACGTCTCACCAGACTCAGCAGTTGGGGTCTGCACAACCTCATGATTTTGACGTAGGCAAGTCTACTCGGTTTATCCCAGTGTTTAATGAAAAAGACGTTGATAGCTATTTGGTCCTGTTTGAGCGTGTAGCAACAACGTTTAAATGGCCTGGGAACATGTGGACCGTTATGCTGCAGTGCGTTCTCGCGGGTAAAGCGCAGGAGGTGTATACTGCGTTATCTGAGGAGGTTAGCCGGGATTATGAACAGGTGAAAGCTGCAATTCTGCGCGCTTATGAGCTGGAGCCTGAGGCATACCGTCAACAGTTTCGTGGTTTGAAAAGACAAGATTGTCAAGCGTATGTGGAATTCGCCCGTGAGAAAGAGGTTCTGTTTGAGCGATGGTGCTCATTGACGGGGACAAAGTCTCTAGAGGACCTAAAAACATTAGTGCTCATGGAAGAATTTAAAAACTGTTTGCCTTACACAGTAGCCACATACCTCAATGAGCAGACACCGGAGAAACTGTTTGATGCTGCGGTTTTGGCTGACGAATATGCGCTGACTCACAAGACTGTCTACAGTGAGAGGACTGGGGCACAGGCCGGGTGTGTGGACAATAATATCAGAGAAACCCCAGTCTTCACTAAAGTGCCATGGCAGTCCAGCAGGCCAAGAGCTGCTGAGGAAAAACCGGGAGAGGTGAATGGGGGATCTACGGAGAGGCCAGTGTGTCATTACTGCAAGAAAAGAGGTCATATTGTTGCGAATTGCTATGTTTTGCGGGATGAAAATAAGCATGTAAACACAGTAGCCTTTGTCAATACTTCTCGACCGGGATCACTCAAGTCAGAACTGGAAGTGTTTGCTCCGTTTCTTATGCAGGGAGTAGTGTCTTCGCTTGGGAAGGACAACAGGATTCCAGTGACAATTTTGAGGGATACAGCGGCATCACAATCTTTTATCGTGACTGGTGTGTTGCCCCTCTCGGAGGAGTCGGCTGTTCATTCGGGTGTTCTTGTGAGGGGGTTTGGGATGCAGTATGTAGATTCACCGTTGCATTATATTCACCTCGAGTCAGATCTGGTTACAGGGCCGGTGATTGTCGGGGTTCGGTCATGTTTTCCTATTGAGGGGGTAGATTTGATCTTGGGGAATGACTTAGCCGGGGGCAGAGTGCTCGTTAAGCCGGAGGTGACTGCAGTTCCTGTGGGGAATTATTCAGATAAAGTGGTCCGAGAGTTCCCTGATGTACATGTCGCCTGTGCCGTTACCCGCGCCAAGTCCAAATGTGAGGTTGAGGTTAGCAATGATGTGGATCTGGCTGATAGCTTTATGGCTATAGAACTAGATGTGCCATTTAATGACCCTCCCCTGCAGCGTGACGGTGTGAAGACTGATACGATAAGTCTCGGTACTGTGCCTGTGGCACGTCAGCAGCTGGTGAGAGATCAAAAGGCGGATGCGGAATTATCATTGCTGTTGGAGGATACGGTATCAGAAGGTGTCATTGGCTCTCGGGGGTACTTTGTCGAAGACGGGGTGCTCATGCGTAAATGGACACCGCTGTTTGCGTCACCAGATGATGATTGGAGTGTGAAAATACAAGTGGTGGTCCCGGCTAAATACCGCCGTGACATCTTAGGTTTGGCTCACGATCATCAGCTTGCTGGCCACCTGGGTGTCATTAAAACGTATGACCGAGTGCTGCGCCATTTCTTCTGGCCTGGTCTGAAGAGGGATGTCGTGCAATACTGTAAAACCTGCCATGTGTGCCAGGTTGTAGGGAAGCCCAATCAAACGATTCCTCCTGCACCGCTGTATCCCATCCCGGTTGTAGGTGAACCTTTTGAGCGGGTGATCGTGGACTGTGTAGGCCCTTTTCCACGCAGTAAATCTGGGAATACATTTCTGCTTACCATCATGTGTGCAGCAACACGGTTTCCTGAAGCCATACCGTTGCGTAACATCACTGCTCCGAGTGTGGTCAAAGCCCTGGTGAAATTTGTTTCCGTGTTTGGTTTGCCAAAGGTAATTCAAACTGACCAAGGATCTAATTTCATGTCGCGAGTCTTTGCTCAGACTCTCAAACAGCTCGCTATTAGTCATGTCCACTCGAGTGCATATCACCCGGAGTCGCAGGGGGCACTTGAGCGTTTTCATCAGACGCTTAAATCGATGTTGCGTGCGTACTGTTTGGAATCTGAGAAGGATTGGGATGAGGGAGTGCATTTAATGTTGTTCGCAGTGAGAGAGGTGGTGCAAGAGTCGCTAGGATTTAGTCCGTCTGAGCTGGTTTTTGCTCATAATGTACGTGGTCCCCTGAAGCTGTTGAAGGAAAAGTGGCTGGGTGTGGCTGAGCCACTTAATTTGCTGGATTATGTGAGTGGGTTTCGTTTCAGGATGCGCCGTGCATGCGAGCTGGCACAGGATAATCTGGTTGATGCACAGAGGGAAATGAAGAGTTGGTATGACAAGCGGGCTAAGGACAGGGTATTCGCTCCAGGGGATAAAGTGCTAGCCTTGCTGCCGATCCCTGGTTCCAGTTTGCAAGCCCGGTTCAGTGGCCCTTATGTTGTTACCAAGAAAGTCGGTGACCGTGACTATCTCATCGCTACCCCTGACCGGGGTCGTAGGAGCAGGCTTTGTCACGTTAATATGTTGAAGCCATACAATGAGAGGGCGAATGCCACTGACTTGAGCAGTGGCTCAGATGCTGTTACTGCTAAGTCTATTGTTCTACCCGGGGAGCTGTCTGGTGCTGATCTCTCTAAACCTGTCGCTGCCTGTATGGTGGCGCGGTCCAGTGCTGAAAGTGACCCCCCTGTCACCTCGGAGGCCCCGATCGCTGGGAGACTCTGGTGAAGGTTGAGTCTCATTTGGCACACTTGCCTGAGCGCAGCGGGCAGATGTACTGGAGCTGATCGTGAGGTGGAGCGCTCTGTGTCGTACCGCTCCGGGAGATTTGATCGACACCAGCGGGTGTATTCCACCATCGGAAAGGAGGCACTGGCTAATGGCTATGGTATGGTAGTATTGTGTGTTGTTAACCTGTCGGGTGTTTGAGTGGTGGTGAGCACGTCTGTCAACTAAGGTTGATTGTTGTGATTGTTTTGTTTTTTAAAAAAAGAAAAAAATCACTAACTCATGGTGGGGGTGTTACGTACTCCCCCCCCCTTTTGTTGTCCTCTTTGCTCTCTCTGCTGTGCAGGTACAGCTGGCTCCGCCTTCCCCAGGTGTTCCCAGTTGTCACTCAGCCGAGCATAAAAGAGGAGACTGAAGGAGAAGGAAGGGGCCGATCACTACTCCGGATGTCTCTGCTGTGTCAGAGCTCTTTTGCCTTTTTGTTGTGTTTCCTGGAGGACGTGTTAGTGTTAGGTTTTCGCGGCTTTATTTCTCCCGTTAGGTTCTGTTGGATTGTGGGTAGCGGAGGAAGGCTCTGGATCCTACGGCCCGTGGTGTGGTTGGCCCAAGTCCCCTCCGTCTTTTTGTTTGTTTTACCTGTCCTCCAGTGTATGTTTTATGATTGTGGCAATACATGTACGATCACAGTTTAGTGCCTACGTGTTGTGTACTTTTGTTTTATGTTGCGGACTGCCTCACGAGCCACTACTATTGAGTAGGGAGGCGGGTCGTAACACTAATTTGACAGTGAGGGGAATATATCCGGTCTTATTGTGAAAACTTCGAGACCGGAAAAAACTGTGTTCACCCACGCTAACTTTACATGGAAGCTGCACACACGTTATCCTGGCGAGACCATCTTCGTAATATCTATCACACTATAATCCTACACATCCACTGGACTTGGATTCTAAGAGGGCAGGCTGGTCTGTGCTCTTTCATTCCAGTAGAACTCCTCAGAAACCAGTAGAAACCAGTATTTGACCAATAAACAAAACAATTGACAACACTTTGAACTATGAAATATATTAAACTTGAGCTTCAGCTTCAGCGGGGTAATGCCATATAGGAGCTCCCTCACAAATACCCAGGGGTTCAATTGGGCTGGGGCTGTCCGGGGCTAAGCCCGGCACATAGGACGATGCTCTGACGGCATCACCCTCACACATTTGTCATATGTTTACAAAAAACGATATATCTGTTAAGACTTTTCTCGTTCTTAATATAGACTATATTTAGGGTCGATATGTGTTGACCTTACTTTAAAATAGCAGATCTCTGTGACCGGATATAGTTTGGCTTAGACCCCGGCCCCACGAGGACGCATACAGTAAAACGCAAACGCAAAAAAGTCTTCCGTTCACACGCATTCGATTCATTAACGCGTCCGTTCACACTAGACCACTGGAAACGCTGTAGTACATATGCCAGGCCTGTAAGTGGCACTGCTGCCGCCACAAAATACACCAAAAGCAGCGAAGAAGACCCCGGAGCATGGTTGCCCTTCTGTTTATTCTCCGCGGTGGACGGCGTGTTCTCCTGCTGTATATCTCTCAGGTATACCCCCCCCCCCCCCCCCCACCGAGCGGAGCAACGAAACTTAAAATAAGAAGCAGCATTTTATGGCACGCTATGCATGGGGCCACCTTTACCTCTTTCACACCAACGCAACTCCGGTTCAAGCTCCGAGCTAGAGCTTTTCAGGTTCAGAACCAGTTCTTCGGTTTAGCTCTGGCTCTTTTCACACCGCCCAGAGTCCGACTGGTAATGCGTCGTTGCCTCATCGTTTGCGTCATGGCGTAACCGTTTGCGTGCCTGCTTCATAAAGCCAAACCGCGCGGATGAAATCAGTTGCATTCATTTCTTATGGCTCGATCTGCAGCTTTTACGGAGTCATTTCTGTGGTTTAGTTATATTCTTATAAAAAGTGTACTCGTGTCAATAAAGGTTTTTTTGAAACACAACTGCTTCCGAGGTCGGTGTTATTTCTTAAGGTGGACTGAACCATGAGTGTGGAGTAACTTTGTATCTTTCATTTAAATGAACTGTAACCTTCACCCAGGAATGTAACAGCTGTTCTCAAATGAACACGTGAAGTAAAGTTTAATATTTATAGTTCTATAGATGTATAATGAGGTGATCAACGTGAATGCTCAGGTTCCACCTTAACACGCAGCTTCACCATGAGCAGAAACCTTTATATATACAGTCTATGGCAGAAACACTAAAACTCTTGTTAAGTTTCTCCATCGTTGTGTACAAACTGGATAAAACGCCGGCTTGTTGTTGTTGTTCAGGAGTTGATCTGCCCCTGCCCCGGCCTCGACGTAAGCGTGACGTATGCGGTGCTTTTGCTCTGGCCGGACAATTTTTTGGTGCTTGAAACGAACCGGATTCCGGAGCTAAGAGGCTGCTCCGCTGCGGTGTGAAGAGGAAAACCCGGTGCTTTTCAAGCTCCAGCTCCGAACCGGCCCTGAAACACCGTTGGTGTGAATGAGGTATCAGAGCCTCTCAGCCTGATACCTTGAGGGGGTTTCCCGACATGTCGTTGCAGTAAATGAAAGGGTGTTTCATGTTGTCGTTGCTGTGGACCTTCTTAATACCTTGGAAAATGCCGTTTAATACTTTTTGATAGCCTTCATTTTCGCTAAATTGATTGATCAACTTTTAATACTTTTTAAGACCCCGCGGACACCCTGAATGTTATTTTGAACACTTGGTGGTGGGGTGTATAAAAGGGGTCATAGGTGACAGGAGAGGAAGTGGACACAGGAGGAAGAGCATACCGATTCGGCCAGCCCAGACGATGCTCATACTACAACTATTGACACAGTGTACTTAAACCTTGGTATGTAAATCAATAAAACAGCGCGCTGTCGGCAGACGGACAGAAAACGAAACTCAAAGGAACAGTGAACATTATGCCTGTCAATTCTGACGTTACGTCAACAGATGGCGCTGTTGGGATGCGATCTGTAATGGAAAAAAGGATTACCCAACACAAGGCCAATAGATGGGAATTGTTTATTGTAAACTGTGAAAAAAACTAAATATGCTTAATTGCGGCGCCTACACTCTGAAACCCACTATGGTTTTTCTCCAGAGTGAACACGAAGATGTGATTTGAGATTACTTGGTTCAGTGAACGTTTTCCCACACTCTTCACACCAGTAAGGTTTTTCTCCAGTGTGAATACGTTGATGTGTTTTGAGAGCATCTGATCTAGTGAAAGTTGTCCCACACTCTTCACACCAGTACGGTTTTTCTCCAGTGTGAATACGTTGATGTGTTTTGAGAGCATCTGATCTATTGAAAGTTTTCCCACACTCTTCACACCAGTAAGGTTTTTCTCCAGTGTGAATACGGTGATGTGATTCTAGAGCACCCGATTGAGTGAAAGTTTTCCCACACTCTTCACAGCTGTAAGGTTTTTCTCCAGTGTGAATAATTTGATGTGTTTTGAGAGCACCTGATGTAGTGAAAGCTTTCCCACACTCTTCACAGCTGTAAGGTTTTTCTCCAGTGTGAATACGTTGATGTGTTTTGAGAGCATCTGATGTAGTGAAAGTTGTCCCACACTCTTCACACCAGTACGGTTTTTCTCCAGTGTGAATACGTTGATGTGTTTTGAGAGCATCTGATCTATTGAAAGTTTTCCCACACTCTTCACACCAGTAAGGTTTTTCTCCAGTGTGAATACGGTGATGTGATTCTAGAGCACCTGATTGAGTGAACGTTTTCCCACACTCTTCACAGCTGTAAGGTTTTTCTCCAGTGTGAATACGTTGATGTGTTTTGAGAGCACCTGATGAAGTGAAAGTTTTCCCACACTCTTCACAGCTGTAAGGTTTTTCTCCTGTGTGAATATGTTGATGTGATTTGAGAGCACCTGATGTAGTGAAAGTTGTCCCACACTCTTCACAGCTGTAAGGTTTTTCTCCAGTGTGAATAAGTTGATGTGTTTTGAGAGCACCTGATTGAGTGAAAGTTGTCCCACACTCTACACAGCTGTAAGGTTTTTCTCCTGTGTGAATACGGTGATGTGTTTTGACAGCACTTGATGTAGTGAAAGTTTTCCTACACACTTCACAGCTGTAAGGTTTTTCTCCTGTGTGCATATGCAGGTGGCGCTTTAAATGTCCAGATGATGTAAAGGATTTGTCACATTGCTGACAGCTGTGACGTCTCTCTCTTCCTTTCGGTTTCTAGAACAGACGGACAGAGAAAGAGAGAAAGTCAATCTAAAAAGCATAAATACACAAGTTAACACAATAAAAACTCACTTAATATAAACCTTGAATTAACAAAATACTACCTATCAACTGTTTGTCTTTATTATATTTGATACAGTAATACAGCAATATTCTAACCAAAGTATATACCAGAGGTGGGGGACTCGAGTCACATGACTCGACTCGAGTCACATGACTTGACTTGCCTATTTTTTTACTTGAGACTTGCTTGACTAACATTGATAAAAGACTCTACTTGACTTTGACTTGGTATTCATGACCTGAGACTTAGGCTTGAGACAGATGACTCGAAAGGACTTTACTTTTTAAAATAGAATATTTGCATTTGTATTGTACGAAGCACCTAGAGGGCAATGAAAGAAAAAAGAGAGAGAGAAAGTCTCTCATTCGCAGGAGAAAGTAGGAAGTGGAGCGCCCAGGAGACAGCCGTTTCATTGCAGACTGTTATGTTTATGTGGGGAAATACATACATTATTTGAGATATATTTCAAACTCGCACTTCATTTTAGGGACATTTCGGCCAGGGGTGTAGAGTTATTTGTTCAAGCACCGGATCGGCAAAACAGGAGAGTCTGTGAACCAGTCTGCCTTGACCTATGTATTCATGTCTGACTCTCACAGTATCTGCTGCTTCATAGAAGAAACCCTCCTTCACTTCATGAAATCTCTGCAGCACCAGGAGGCAGTAACGTGTAACTCAGCAGAATCTGAGAAGAGCAGCACCAGCTGCAAAGAGCTGTGCCTTCACTGCGATTCCCTTCATTAGAACAGCCAACGAGCGACCGCTACGTTTTAACCACACACACACACACACACACACACTTTATGATTTCAGAGCCCCTCTCTCCATTGTTGTTAATGTTCACTGCGAGTCTCAGTATGCTGGGTTTTGTTTTTTTGTCTAAACTTTGTCGTGTCTGTATGAAACGTCATTTTGAGAGACCATGCTTTTGGTCCTGTGGATTACATTGGCCTTCTGCAGACCATGTCTGGCCATTCAATTTTCCAAGACACACCTGAGTGACAGCACGAACAGGTATGGCGAGGAGCCCCGGCCTCTACGCTGCTACATCTGTGCTCTTCGTTATTGGATGAAATCCCTCGGGAGCCGCTTAGAAACTCCAGGAAAAAGAGACGAGGAAGGAGGGGAGGCGTTCAGAATACGGCAGAGATTCAGCCGGCCACCACTTCCATCCATCATTCTCACAAACCTGCGCTCATTGAGCAACAACGTGGACACACTAAGGACACACACAAGGTACTGTCATGAATTTCTCGAGGCCTCTTGATTATGTTTCACGGAAAGTTGGCTCCAATCTACGATGCCTGAATCTCTCTCTGAAGTACCCGGACTCGCCCTTGTTCGAGCAGACAGGGATGCGAACTCGGGGAAAACCAGAGGAGGCGGTATTTGTGTGTATATTAATGATCTGTGGTGCCGATCATACTCAGTAAAATGTCAAACCTGCAATCCCAACGTAGAAATTCTCGGCATGACGTCAAGACCCTTTTATCTGCCTCGAGAATTCGGGTGTATTTTACTGTTAGTTGTTTACGTGCCTCCCAGTGGCAGAGGACACTGTTCACGAGCTGCAACTCAGCCACCCCGATGCACCGGCAATAGTGCTCGGGACATGAAGCAATGTCGCCTGGAGACTGTTACCTGGGTTCCAGCAGTGTGTTAGGGATCACAGCAGGAAAGACACTATCCTGGACAAATGCTTTGTTAATGATAAAGGAGCCTATGTGTCTAAATACAGACACCAATACTGAACTCTGATCATAATCTTGTGAATATGATACCAGTGGATAAGACCAAACTCAAGGGAACCAGAAAAGAAAGTAATAAATCATATGTGACTAAGGACATGAAACAAAGACTACGGAGCACTTGAACAGACAGAGAGAGAACTGAAAGTCAAATTGAGGGAATCAAAACACACAGAGCGCTTTTGGGAAATGCTTTTAAAGCCAAAGACCCCAAAAAAGTGTGGGACACCAAGAGAACCGTGACAGGAATGACCTCTTCAGCTAAACCTATTGTGACGGACAAGACATACTTGATCCATACCAATGTGCCTATAAGCAAGGGGGCGGTACTGCTGCTGCTCTGGTTCACATCATCACTAAACATTTAGATAAACGCCACACCTATGCAAGAGCCCTCTTCCTAGACTTCTCAGCAGCAACACAATACAAGCAGAACTAGTGCTGCGTACCGGTACGCCGAACCGGTACTGGACTTGTAAAAAGTTTCAGTTCAAGTCCGGTTAAAACCGGAACGTCGGGAACCGGTACTTGGACTCGCAAAAAAACTAGCACTTACATATATTCTGGTGTCTGTGGTTATTTAAACATTCCCTGATAAACGTTATTCAGCGTCAATAAATGAGTGCTAATCCCAGTGTGCTCAGTGTACAACATCACATGTCATTTCACCTTCGATTCACGGTTTGAAAACCTAGCATTTCGCCACATGCTAATGCTAACCGGAAGTGAAGAATTTTCAGAATAAAAGTATTAAGTTAATAGTGTGAACTTCCGGTTTTTTCAGAATAAATCTGATTTAAATTAAATAGTGTATTTAATTCAAAATTACGCCATATCAACATTGATTTTAATTTCCAACAGTATGTATGTACAACACTATGTATGTAGTATGTACTGTATAATGTACACATGTAGAGTTGTAGAAAAGACATGGTGTACAGACAGTACAGTGTATACTGTACATAGTAGGTGTGTAACAGTGTAATGCGTATAGTCTACTCTACACTCTACCTTTCAGCAACGCTTTAGGGATTTAGGCTCAGTCAGCTCAGGGACTGTTTGGTTACTTTAGTTTGGTAAATGAAATCAATGTTTGAACTTTGTAGTCGTTCACTGTAGTTGCTGTCATTTGTAGACTAAGTGGCAAAAAGTGTTTTTTTTACATTTGTACTTTGTAGAGAAATGTAGACACAAGTTGGAAGGGAGCGCAATAAACCTGACGAGTTTGAATTTGATGAGTTAATTTTCAATTGATAATTAGCTCACAATAAGTTCACTTTAGTTACTCACACAACTTGACACAAGCCATGGGTTCAGGTCCGGACTTATAAGTCTGGACCTGAACCTGAACCTCTGGACTTGAGTCCGGACCTGAACCTGAATGTGAGTCCAGGTACGCAGCTCCAAGCAGACATCTTGGTGTCAAAAATGGCCAAAATGGAAGTAAATCCATCCCTGATTTACTGGTATGCCGCTTTCCTCACCAGGAGAGAGCAACTTGACCAAACCCTGTCATCTTCCATCACAACCAATGTAGGGCCCCCAGGGCTGCGGGAGTTCAGCTGTGCTCTCAGCTTCTTTTAGCTTCTTTTGATGACTTTACTGAACTGCTGTCTGTAGTGTGTTTTGACTTTGACCGTCTAGTCATTGTTGGTGATTTTAACATCCATGTTGACAACCACCAGGACAGAGGGGCTAAAGAACTGTGTTGTGTTCTTGATAGCTATGGTGGGGACCCTCTCATGACATCCAACTATAGGCCCATCAGTATCTTACCCATAGCATCCAAGGTATTTGAGAAATTGATTGCCAAACAAATCATCAATCATCTCAACAACAGCTCCTTGTGTTCAAATTGAGAACCATAAGTCTAGTGTTTGTCAACTGGAGTACCACAGGGCTCTGTATTGGGCCCAATCCTGTTTAGTATGTACATAAATGATCCGCCTTCTGTGTGTGGAGAATGTGATGTATGCTGATGATACAGTTGTTTTTACTCATGGCAGAACCGCAGAAGAGGCTGCTACCAAGGTCACTGATGTGTTGGAGAATATTACTTCCTGGCTTAACAATAACTGTTTGCAACCAAATGTCTCAAAGACAGTGTGTATGTTCTTCTCCAAGGGCCACAGCATTATAACAGACCAAGATGTTTTCTTTTCTGGAAGGAGACTTCAAACCTCAATTTCAAAACCCATATCAAAAAGGTCTGCAATAAAGTAAAGTGCAATCTGTCAAATTACAGATACATTAGAAACTTCCTGTCATCTGCAGCAGCTAAGCTATACCTTCACTCAATGGTCCTCTCCCACATCAGCTACTGTCTGATCAGCTGGTCTGATGCTCACTCTGCAGCTCTAAGGCCACTGGAATCACTGTATAAACAAGCACTCAGAACACGAGACACAAAGCCATTCCGGTATCATCATTGTCACATTGTTAAAAAGTATAATCTGTTCAGCTGGGAATATCTCAATTTACAAAAACATCTGCTTAGTTTATAAGACCACTCGTGGGTTGGCTCCTCCTCCTCTGGCTGCATCAGCCTAAAGCCCACCTCAACCAGGGCTACTCGAGGTGCGGCTAGGGGAGACGCACCATCCCATTTAGGAAGAGCGCATTCAGCCAGGCTGTCTTTCATTCCACGCATCCCATCAATGGAATTCAATACCTCAACCAATGAGGTGTGTGTATGAGTGCGTATTGTACATTTTGTATTTATTATCATGACTTGCTCTCATCTGTATTCAGTGATGTCATCTATTGTAAATATGTACAATGGTATAACAATGTCGTGGTATTTTTATTGTTGCTTTTAGGATGTCACCATCTGGCAAAGGGACTATCGGTGAAAACTAGCCTGTTGGCTAATCGAGTACTTTGACATGTTTTTAATAGGTTGCTTAATGAACACTGTCCCTTGTTTTAAATAGATCAATTCAATGGACTGACTCAGCATGTGACGGAGCCCACGCACAACAAGGGGCACACTCTGGACTTAATGATCTCAAAGGGTCTGAATATCTCTGAGGTTGTGGTGACTGATGTTGCGCTCTCTGACCATTCCTTTGAGAGCTCTATTTCTGTTCACACACATGTTCAAAAAGAGGTAACCACAAAGCGATATTTAACTGAACACCAGACCAGCAGTCAGTGCCTCTGCATCAGGAACAGCACATGTGTTGTCTCCGTGTCCACCTAACATCAATTCAGACACCATGACACAGTTCCATAAGATTAATGATAGAAACCTGGAGGACATTATTCAACTTCTGAAGTCCTCCTCCTGCTGCCTTGATATTATTCCAACAGGGGTTTTCAAAGATGCTTTTCCTTGCATGGCCTCAGATCTACTTCACATAGTAAACAAGTCTCTTCACTCAGGTGTTTTTCCACAGGCCCTGAAAACTGCAGTCATTAAACCGCTCTTAAAAAAGAATAATCTAGATGCTTCAGTAATGACCAATTACAGGCCCATATCCAACCTCCCATTTCTAGGTAAGATCATTGAACAAGTAGTTGTTCAACAGTGGAGTAATTTCTTGCATGTAAATAACTGTTTGGATGTGTTCCAGCCAGGCTTTCATCCAAACCACAGCACTGAGACTGCTCTTGGAAAGGTCTTCAATGACATCCACTTATGGCGCATTTCCACTGCAGGGCCTCGCACGGCTTAGTACGTCGTCTTCAATGAAATTAAGTAATTTTTTCTAATCAGATTCTAAGCCATGAGGGTAGATTTCTTGCGTTCATGACGTAGCGCTTCATGTACGCATTTTGCGCAGTCCGGAGCTGACAGCTCCATGGAGCCTGCCTGCAGGCTAATGTCAGGACTAGTGTTGTCATGATACCAACATTTTGGTTTCGATACCGATACCAAGTCAAGAATTGCGATTCCGATTCTTTTTCGATACTTTTCTTAAAAAAGGGAAACAGTCTTAAATATAATTAGGGATGCAAACTCATCAGGTATGAAAAGGTGACAAGGATCCGAGCCCCCCGACCCCACGGAATATCGGCTTTAAAATTAAGAATAACAGAGGATGTTAGCAGTCAGAACAACTAAAGCAGCAGTGTTACTAAGAACAGAAACGCCAAAGAGTCACATCTAATATAAATATATATAAAAGCATTTATTTTAATTGTGTAGCAGTGAGTTTAACATTTTGGCAGCACTGTTGAGCATTTTGAAAATGTATTTTCATGCCTCTGTGCAAGGCTGAGTCTTTCTATCTTTATGGCATCTGGTGTGAAGTAACTAAATTCATAAACTCAAGTACTTGGGTACAATTTTGAGATACTTGTACTTTATTTAAGTATTTCAATGTTTCTTTTGCTACTTTGTACTTCTAATCCACTACAGTTCAGAGGTACATGGTGTACTTTTACTCCACTACATGTATTTAATCCCTTTAGTTACTTCACGGATGTGGATGAATGATGTGAAATATAATCAAGTGTTGAATCAGACTTTAGTTCCACCTGAAGTGAATCCACCAGCTACCCTGCAGTCTACAAAGTACTTCAGACTAGCTGCACCTCCACCAGCTACCCTGCAGTCTACAAAGTACTTCAGACTAGCTGCACCTTCACCAGCTACCCTGCAGTCTACAAAGTCCTTCAGACTAGCTGCACCTTCACCAGCTTTGAGAACACTTTCATGATCAATCATTATAAAACATATATATATTATTCTGAAATGGACCAATCTGCACAACGACTACTTTTACTGTCGCTACTTTAATACTTTTACTTGAGGAACATTTTGAATGCAGTACTTTTACTGTAACAGAGTATTCCTACACTCTGGTGCTTCTAGTACAAGACCTGAGTACTTCTACTTTTACTGTCGCTACTTTAACTATATTTTGACGATAATACTTTTGTACTTTTATTTGAGGAACATTTTGATTGCAGGATTGTTCCTAAATTCTGGTACTTCTACTTTAACTCAAGTACAAGACCTGGGTACTTCTACTTTTACTCAAGTACAAGATATATACTTATATCACCTCCGTTTATAGCCTATGAAAAAAACTAATAGAAAACGAAGGCTAAAGCTAACGTTAGCAGATAGTGATGCTAGTTTGCTAGTTAAGTTTGCTCAACGATAATATTGCGACAGAAAAACTTTTCAGTGCACATCACGCTCTGCCGCTCCGACAGGAAGCTCTGCTCTGAACACCTGAACGGCCCGTTCACAGACTTCTGGCGTCTTTTTTGTCAACAAGCCGAGGCGCAGCAGCAGTTGCACTCCCACTTGCAGCCATGCTTCTCGTTTTCTCACATGCTCTGGCAGCGAGCGCGTGGCCGCGTGCACGAGAGAGGGGAGGGACTTAGAACGTGCTTGAGAGGGGCGGGACTGCAGGCACGGCTGCAGTGCAGGGAGTGGAAGCAGAGCGCTGAACACGCACGGCTCTTATTAAAACGGCGCTTTCTCACCGGAGTACTTTTCCCCGTCATTCTTAAAGTACCGATACTAATGAAACGGAGGAATCGTACCGTTTTTAACGGCAGGGTATCGCGGTACCTTTCAAGTATCGGTACACCGTGCAACATTAGTCAGGACACCTCCACTCTCAGGACAGCGCCACTTTCCGAACCCTTGATGAATGCTTGTGCACAAAAACTGCAGGCAAAACCGTTTTAAATGTGTGTTTCCTGTGTGGCGGATACAGCTGCTTTATTTATGCAGGGGGGGGAGCCCAGCCGGTCATTACGGCCGATATTCACTCTTAATAGTTTGATCGGTGCTCTCTACGTCAGAGTTCCCGTTAGCCGGCAAACCTAAATCTCTTCGGTCCAAATAATTTCCCTTTAGCGCAATACCGCTTCAGTTGCGCCACTTATGTGACAGACAAGAAGAGGATGTGACAGACAAGAAGAGGATGTGACAGACAAGAAGAGTATGTGACAGACAAGAAGAGGATGTGACAGACAAGAAGAGGATGTGACAGACAAGAAGAGGATGTGACAGACAAGAAGAGGATGTGACAGACAAGAAGAGTATGTGACAGACAAGAAGAGGATGTGACAGACAAGAAGAGTATGTGACAGACAAGAAGAGTATGTGACAGACAAGAAGAGCATGTGACAGACAAGAAGAGTCAACTCTAATGTCTAACACGTAATGTGGAGAAAGAGATGTCCTGGATGGGTTGATTGTGCGTTGATCGTGCGTTGATCTGTTGGTAATGCCTCGGGGTTCCGGTGGGCATGTAAACACATGCATAATGCTGCGCTATACTTTGTGGCCTCACCCGGTTGCATAGTGACGCTTATTGTTCAGGTGTCTTTTAATAAGCAGGTAGTCCTATCATTATATATAATAAGATATGTTTAGTTTCACTGTCGGGTCCCTCATTACTGGATCCGCGAGCTGCATGATACTGGCATGATAGATTGCCCGATGGGGCACCCAGCAGGTGAGGCTTCCTTGCCCGAGCTAGATACTAGACGGCCCCGGGCCATCGGGCAGTCCTTAATGTCGAGCCCTGCGTCACACCCCTAGTAGATGGCGCTCCGAGCTGAATAAGGGCGTCAAATGAAGGCAAGACGCCCGCCTGGCGGAAACGCTGGAATTAGGAATATCTTGTGATGAAGTGCACACTGACCTGAGCTCCAGGGGCCTGCTTCTTCTCCTCCATGCTGCTCATCAGCTGTCCTGATGAAGACCACAGAGCTGCTTCATTATTCATATAATACAAATATTTAGATATAATTCATGATAATCTGTCAGCAGTGAAGAGGAGGAATTCAAAGAGTTTATTCAATGATATGTTCTATTTCTGGATGCTTCTATGTAGTGTTTTATCACACCACGTGCAGTGCCTTGTCTCATCTATGCTGCTGTGACGTAAACATGGTCCAAATGGATCCATTTGGTCCATGTGATGCTAAGCAGAGGAGAACATGATAGAAAGGTCAGATAGTTATTAACATTACATGCACATTACTTTAACCATTACGATAACAACTTGGTTTTCTGTGTAAATTATTATTAATATAATACAAATATTTAGATATAATTCATCATAATCTGTGTAGCAACTTACATTCTAACTTACAGCTCACAGTTAGTTCACTTTTATTTCATTAAAATGACTTTATTCACATAGAAAGTGACATTAATGGATGTTTGAACCACGGTTATAACGCTATCCGTGTGAAACTATCACTAAGTTAACACAGAAAGCAAACATTAGCTAGTGAGACTGTTTAATGTACTCCATGTATACAGTATTCTCTGTATATTGTGTATTCTTTAGATACTCTAGTGATATGTGTCCTGTGTGTATACTTGCTGCTAATGCTTCATTTTTATTATCTTATTGCATCTTTTAAATATGTTTAACTCGTGTAATGCCCGAAAACACTTCTGCTGGGACACAATCATTTCCCAGTTTAAGATAAATCATTATTTAAATAAAGTATATCTATTTATCTAATGAGCTAAACCGTCGCTTAGCTTAGCGTTAGCAGCTAACTGAAGAACCCCATTCATTTCAATGGGAAAAATGCTACGTCGTGGTGAATGGCGATGCTAATAAGCTAGTTAGCATACCTTTAAAACCATATCTATGGTAAAGAGCACCAACTCTAACCGTCTTAAAGACAACTGGTGTAATAAATAACTAACATAAAGTCAGCTGAGCATTACAAATCAACTGTTACTCCCCAGAGCCGAACTGGAATTATTGTAGCTGTTAGCCGATAGCCGTTAGCTTTCAGACTTTAGCTTTTAGTCTGCAGCTGTTAGACTGTAGCTGTTAGACTGTAGCTGTTAGACTGTAGCTGTTAGACTGTAGCTGTTAGCCTTTATTTAAAGATAGATTGAGACTATTTTTGTCGCACATTTTAAAGTTTTTTTGTGAGTTTCTTTCTTCCAAGATTATAGCTGTTGTGTTAAATAGGATAACTTCTGATTCGTGATTAACTGTAAGCTAAGAGGTGTAAATACACTTAATGAAACCTCTGCATGTGTTTAATCCACTCACCTCTTCTTTTCTCCTTCTTCTCCTCTCGGCTTTTGAGGATTGCAAAGAACTTTAAAGGTGCATCTTCTTCTTCTCTCGTTATGGCGGATTGCAAAGAACTTTAAAGGTGCATACCGCCACCTACTGTACATGAGTGTGAAGGTCCAGAGTCTGAACCCTGCCCCCTGCTTCCTGTCTGATCATCTACACCAGCGGTGCCCACACTTTTTTGGCTGTTGAGCTACTTTTGAAATGACCAGATCACCGAGGTCTACCAACCAAAAATAAAATCCCAAATTGCAAGGGTTGCTGAATAACACGTTTTATTTATACATGGGACAACTACAATAGGGCTGCAACAAACGACTCATTTGATAATCGATGAATCTTTCGATTAATGAAACGATTAATCGACTATTCGGACTATTACCGTCTGCCTTGCACAATTTCTCAAGCGCTCTTATTTAGCCATCAACTTTTAGATGTAGCTTGAGGTTGCTTTAGGCATGTGGAAACTAACAATGAAGACAATAAAGATGAATACTTGATTCAAAAACACATATATTATTAAATTAACTAAACAAATTGTGAACAAAATTAACATTACTTTTTATTTAAACTAAATAAATAATATTTCACATCAAAAGAAACAACAGTGTTTTAACAAATGGTATTAAATAATCTGATGACAGAACTGTGAACAGAATAGCTGAAACTTTAACAACATAAAGAGTAACTCAGTTTCCTCTAATCATTAACCCATGTTTGTATAATGGAGTTAGCTCCGTGTGGTGCTGCTAGCATAACACCTGACGTGGAAACGTTCCTCGTGGACGGGGCTACAGAGCTGCTAGAAAGACAGTGGAACCCGGTGCTTCCTCCGTCTGGATGTGGAGCACTTTTGATAAATGTTTAGACACACTGCTCGTGTTACCGCCCTCACATGCTGAACTCTCTTGGCAAGGAGCCTTGTCCACCTCGAGACGGGTAACATTTAACCACACCTTGGAGCGCTTCTCTCCGCCATCTCCTCCGTGTGTGTGTTGCTGCATGTAGCAGCTGCGTGTGTGTAAACTGCCCCGCCCCCTCGCACACAGACCGGGGAGAGAGATCTAGGCTGGATTCTTTCACACACACATACGGGTTTTGGGCCGACGGCGACACCGTACTTCCGGTATCCGCCATTTTACGCGAGGTGCAAGCAGGCCGAGGTTTTAGCCGTGTTACTTACTTGTTGGATCCAATACTTTGAAGATGGTGAAGTGGTGTAGTGCTGGGACTTGTGGAAATCATCATTCGATGACAGATAGTGATGGAAAATCCAAGTTTTCTTTCTTCAAGTTCCCCAGTCACGAAAAACAGCCAGGACGGAGGGCCCAGTGGGCGAGAGCTTGAGTTCGCGTCGATGCCATCGCTCACAAGCCGTGGAAACCCAAGGACACGTGCAATATGTGTACATCTGCTCGGCACACTTCATTTCTGGTAAGTTGAAGTTGTATTTCAGAACAACTACTATGTTTATGATTAATCTGATGTCCGCCGCTAGCCCGGACTGGACCAAACTACTGTTAACCTTCCTCTACAGCAGAATCATAGCATGGTAGCATAGCATCATGGTTGGTCTAGTCAGCCCCACAATTGTAGTTCCTATCCACCAATGACAATGTACATACTCCCTGCTACTTGTCCATCTTTCACAGAGTACACTGAGCCACACCTCAGCTATGACAAGTCATTAATGTGTGAATGTGGAGCGAAAGCGATGTCCGGACATTAACCAGTTCAAGAGGAAATACAGAGACATTATTTTCTCGAGGTACAGGGACAGGGAAGGTGTTTGACTATGTGTTTATGTGTGAGTATGTAGGTGTACATATGTATGTGTACTGTTTTTCAGGGCAGCCTTCCAAGGAGCCCGGCCATCCAGATTACATCCCGACCAAATTTGCTACGCCTGGGAAACTACCAACAGCTGCCAAGTGCCAGAAACTGAGAAGGTTTGTGAAGATTCATGTGTACTGATGATATGCCTGGCCTAAATCTAACACTGTAATACTGTTGTGATAGACGTGAAGTACAACTTTACAATAACATACCAGCTGTGGGTAGGTGTTAGTTATCACCCCTGGTAGGGCTGTGCAATTAATCGTATTTTAATATAAATGATATATATAAATGTATCATTTATTTCATTTATGTATTGGTTTTTCAGTTGAATTACACGTTCAGGGTAATCAACAGTTAAAAAGATACTGTTCAAATTATTATTTGTATTTGTTTTAAAGTTCAATAAATAGATTTTTTCAAAGTCAATGAATAATCGTTTTTAATAATCGTGATATCGATTATTGACCCAAATAATCGTGATTATGATTTTTGCCATGATCGCACCGCCCTAACCCCTGGTATATGTAATGTTTGTGTGTACTAGGTTCTGGAATGCTATGTCTCGTCATGGCAAGAAGATGCTTGGCAAAGCAAATGGGCCCTCAACAAAGAAGTGCAGAGTGGCTCACGCAGTCCCTGTTGGAGTGCAGGACACATCCCTTGCATCCTCCGAACCTCCACAGCATCAACCTACTCCTGATTCGCCTCAACCGTCGACCAGTTCAGTGTCTCCAGCATTTCGGGAGGGACATATTCGCCCTGAGCTGTTGTTCAGAAAGGTGGAACTGGGCACTAAGCAAAGTGAACATGGCAACAAGCAGGGTCATTGTTCGTGACTTGTAGTTCTTTGTGTCTGTATGGTGGTTTGCGTTCAGGCAGGCACACGGGGTTTCAATAGGCTCAGTTACTGGTGTGAACAATTGGATGCAAAGGCGGTGTTGGAGCCAATTTGTGTGTGTGTGTGTGTGTGTGTGTGTGTGTGTGTGTGTGTGTGTGTGTGTGAACGCGTCATCTAATCTGCGCACCTGGGAGCACGGGAGGTAATCAAGCTATATGTGGGCACAGGTGATCAGTGGGGATGAGAGGTTAGAGAGGAAGCCACACGTGTTGACCGTGTGCGTGATTGTGATATGTTAACCAAGATTTTAGATAGGCCTAAAAGAACCTTTTAACATTTTATAAAGAAATAAAGCATTACAAATGACGTCATGGTGGACCTCGTCCTTCACCACAACACGCGTTGGGAACTCTGGCTGCTAACCTCCATGAGTGGCTTTGTTTTGATGAGCGATCGCCGCTACACTTGTTGAAAAACTGGCTCCAATGAATGAATCGGAGGATCTTGGACGGAAGAAGGAGCTGCTGCGTTCCCACACAGCTCCAGATGATTGCTGACATGTGAACGCGGTGAAAGCCACGAGGAACCACGGTAGGATCGTTAAGAATTGTTGCAAGCTGTGAAAGACCTTCTCATATCAGGGTAAAGGTAAATCCTGCGACAATTCTAAAATAAAACCTCACGCAGCTGCTGCGTTACTGTCAAAAAGAGCCAAGAGGGGAGTCGGCCTAAAGCGCCTGCCACTCAAAGTGATACAGGGAGTGGGCTCGGTAAGAGACAGCCTCAACTCACTGTTAAAGCATTGGAATTAAAAATAACTTCAATTCAACATGAAAGGAATTCAAGGATAAAGAAACTGCATAAATTAACAAAGGATGTTGAACAGTTGATACTTTCAAGCCAAAATGTGTCTGAGGTGGAATCCATGTGTGACATTTTTGTGAAAACAATGATGGAATTAAATGAGTTGCATGAGTCCCTGAAACCATTAATACCAGAGGATGAAGTTATAAAACAAAATGAATGGTTTGAAACACGAATGCACAGCAATCGAGAAATGATGAATACAATGAAAAGGTGGTTGCAAACTACAAAGGAGCAATTTACACATGCAAATGATGATGATGTGGTAAATGTCAATGCTGCAACCAAAACTGTGGTAATTGATGATATCTGTCCAAATGACAGCGTTTCTAATGTAACAGAAGAACGTGCACATCAGCTGGTCGCTCCAGCCACAGGTCCAACATGTCATCCATCTCGCCTGCATGTATCAAGGCGGAGGCTGAAGCGGCTGCTCTCAGTGCTATGGCGGCTATCCTCAAAGAAAAACATGCACTGGAGTGTGAAGAGCATAGCCTCGCAGCAGCCAGAAAGTGTGAAGAGGAGCAGATCAGACAACGCAAGGAGTGGCTTGAATTGCAAAGTGGAATTGCTGCCCATACAGCAAAGGCCAATGTGCTCAGGTACAGAGGAACTGAGGTTCAAAGCTCAAGGGCTGATTCAAATGGAATGGATTCATATCTAGACAGAGCCAAAAGGAAACTCTCTCTTAGACCCTCTGCTACAGAATTCATCCCACAAGGTTCAGAAGGTCAGTTCAACCCCTCACCAAAAGGGGGCAGCAGAGCGGTAGTGTCAGTGGAGACTCTGCGATGCAAACTTGCAGTACCATAATCCTACAGAAGAGGATAAGAACTTTGCTCTGTCAATGGGTGCGCGCCCAAAAGATTCAAACCAGCAGTTGCATCATCCACCAGTAGGTGGCAGTAACACTCTATTGCCAATGGAGGCCTTCACAGCCACAACAATACCAGAAGGAAGTGGATCTAAAGCCGATGAACTCAATCCCACGTCACCTCAAGTATGTCAGCAGACATTCTCTGCCACACAAGTCACTCATGATCTTGACACACATGTGGTGCAGGAAACCAACCAACATACGGGTTCAGTGCAAAGTAACGTGAATCAAGGCAACATTATCAACATCATGCAAAGGCAAACTGATATCACAGCTCTGCTGGTGCAGCAACCGTTAACATTGTCACTGCCACCAAGAGAAATACCAACCTTTGATGGAGATCCTTTGGAGTATAGTGCATTCATACGAGCATTTGAACATGGAGTGGAAGCAAAGACTGCTACCAATGTTGATTGCCTATACTTTTTGGAACAATACACCAAGGGACAACCCAAAGAACTGGTTAAAAGCTGTCAACACATGCCACCCGACAGGGGATACCAAAGAGCAAAGACACTTCTGAGAGAACGCTTTGGAAATCAACAAATAATAGCCCCTGCATACATGGAGCAAGCGCTTGGATGGACACCAGTGAAAGCAGAGGATGCTAAAGCTTTGCAAGCTTTTTCTTTGTGTCTCCGTGTTTGCTGCAATGCCATGGAGGACATAAGCTACATGTCAGAGATGAATATGCCAACTAACATGCGGGCGATGGTCTTAAAGTTGCCCTATAAAATGAGGGAAAGATGGAGAAACCTTGCTTACGAGCTACAGGAGAGGCAACATCGTCAAGCAGGTTTCAGCGATATTGTCAAGTTTGTTGAGCGATGAGTATCTATTGCCTCTGATCCACTGTTTGGAAACATTCAAGACACGTCCATCTCTTCACCAAAATACATAAGTGGAAACAACATATCCCAGCCTCGCGGCCGCCAGAAAGGAAGCAGTTTTGCTACTTCCGTTGAAGCTGTCAATCGTGGAACTGCACCTGAAAAGCAAAAGGAGAATAGCCTACCGTATAGGCCAAGAAGGATATCTTGTCTGCTGTGTGAAGAGGATCACAAGTTGGAGATGTGCTACAAAATGGAGAGGATGATGCACACAGAGAAAATTAGTTTTCTGAAAGAAAAGGGTGCTTGTTTTGGTTGTTTAGCTGTTGGACACATGAGTAAGGACTGCCGCAGCCGCCTGTACTGCCAAGTGTGTGATTTAAAACATCCCACCATCCTCCACATGCATTCACCGAGAAAGGAAGTCTCATCAGAGGACATACAGCACGAAACATCAACAGAGGATCACAACGTTTCTACCAAAACATGTGGCCATATTGGAGCTGGAGGACAGGAGTGTGCCTGGCCCATTGTGCCCGTTGAGATAAGGCTACAAAGGCAGCACAGTGATACACACTTATGGCTTCCTAGATCCTGGTAGCACGGCCACCTGCTCAGAGCGACCGATGAGGGAGCTTAAGATGACAGGAAGAAAATCCAAATTCCTGTTGAGAACAATGAGTCAGGAAAAGCTTGTGGATAGTCACATCATTTCTGGGTTGGAGGTGGCTGCACTCAACAGTAACAATTACTACGAGCTACCTGATGTGTTCACACAAGCTGTAATGCCTGTGACTCGTGACAACATTCCAAACCAGGAAGAGTTAAGTGCATGGCCCCACTTAAACTCTGTGAAACTTCCTGTCATTGACGCTGACGTGGAGCTGCTCATTGGAGCTAATGCCTCAAAACTCATGGAACCATGGGAGGTGGTGAACAGCGATGATGATGGACCTTATGCTGTCAGAACCCTGCTAGGGTGGGTCGTCAATGGACTGCTGAGAGTAGACCGCCAAATTGTAAACAGCTGTCCCACCATTGCAGTCAATCGCATATCATTGACCAGCTTGGAGGAACTGCTGGTAAAGCAATACAACCACGACTTCAATGAGAGATCAGTTGACGAAAAGCCAGAATTGTCCAGAGAAGATGTTAAGATTTTGGAAATCATGAAAAGTTCCGCCAACCTCACTGATAGACATTACAGTCTGAAACTACCTTTCAGAGAAGAGAAAGTTTCAATGCCAAACAATCGTCATGTTGCGGAGCAAAGGGCTCTGTGTCTTAAAAGGAAAGTCAAGAACAATGCAACATTTAACGAGGAGTATGTCAACTTTCTGGGCGATGTCATACAAAAGGGCTACGCAGAAAGAGTGCCTGAACAGCAACTGGAAGACACAGAGGTCAAAGGTGAGGCGACAGTGAACGCCATCATTGTCAAGGATGGACAGACTACAACAAACCACATGATAACCTACTTCTCATCATGGACAAGGCTGAAAACATCCGCTGCATGGCTTCTGCAGGTTAAAAGGACGTTGCAGATGTTGAGTAAAAAACGAAAGGATATACAGGCATCTGCGTTAAGCAATGCACTTGATATGACTCACCATAAGAACACGGTTGAAAAGGAAATGCAAAGATTCAGAGCCACACTGGGCGGTCAAACCTTGTCCATGGATGATATTGACACAGCAGAGAGAGCCATCATTCAATTCTGTCAAATGGAAAGGTTTAATGACGAAATCACTTCGTTGTCTGGAGTGAGCAAACAGTCACATTTATAAACTTGATCCAGTGATAGACAATGGCCTTTTAAGAGTGGGAGGAAAGCTCAGCCAATCAGCAATGCCTAATGACGTGAAACACCCAGTCATTCTCTCTAAAGGTCAACACATCTCCACTCTCATCTTACGCCACATTCACGAGCAGCTTGGACATTGTGGAAGAAGTCCTCTGCTTTCTAGACTTCGGCAGAAGTATTGGATCACCAACAGCAATGCTTCTGCCAGGAAGATTATTTCTTCCGGCACTGTCTGTAGGCGTGATCGCGGAAAGCTGGGCGAACAAAAGATGGCAGATTTGCCAAAAGACAGACTTCAGCCTCACCTTCCACCATTCACGAATGTGGGTGTAGACTGTTTGGCCCATTTGAGGTGAAAGTAGGCCGCAGCCTCTGCACACGGTACGGGGTTATCTTCACTTGCATGGCCAGCCGTGCAGTGCATCTGGAAATGGCCTCCTCATTAGACACCAGCTCTTGCATAAATGCCATACGAAGATTCATTTCTAGAAGAGGCCACGTTTCATGCATCAGATCAGATAACGGAACCAACTTTGTGGGAGCAGAATGCGAACTGAGAGAAGCTCTGTGTGCTCTGGATCAGAAGAAAATTCAAAGTTCACTACTTCAGTCAGGAGTTAAGTGGAGCTTTAATACTCCTGCTGCATCACGTCATGGAGGAGTATGGGAGAGGATCATTCGTATGGTCAGAAAGGAAAACCTGCTCTACCTCCTGGACTGTTTGAGAGAGGCGACCTGTACACCAAACAACGTTGGAAGCAAGGTCAGTTCCTGGCAGATCTCTTTTGGCGCAGATGGATCCGGGAGTACTTGCCACTGTTACAGGAACGTCAACGGTGGACAAAGGAGAAGAGGAGTTTCGTCACAGGAGACATCGTCATCGTTGCAGACTCTACTGCTCCCCGTGGATCTTGGTTGCTAGGGAAAATACTGCAGACCTTTCCTGACGCACATGGACTGGTGCGGTCTGTTAAAGTCCAGACAAAATGCAGTATACTGGAACGACCAGTCACCAAGATCTGCCTTCTCCAGGAAGCTGAATGAATAACTGACACAGATCCCTATGTTCGGATTACTTTTTCCTTTTTTGGACCCTTTTTGACTGACAGTATGGACTGAGACACTCTCGTGCTCTTTATTAATAATTGACTCCACTAGTGTTTTGGTGTAATTGTCACTTTATTATACAGTCACAATTAGGGGCCGGTGTGTTGGAGCCAATGTGTGTGTGTGTGTGTGTGTGAACGCGTCATCTAATCTGCGCACCTGGGAGCACGGGAGGTAATCAAGCTATATGTGGGCACAGGTGATCAGTGGGGATGAGAGGTTAGAGAGGAAGCCACACGTGTTGACCGTGTGCGTGATTGTGATATGTTAACCAAGATTTTAGATAGGCCTAAAAGAACCTTTTAACATTTTATAAAGAAATAAAGCATTACAAATGACGTCATGGTGGACCTCGTCCTTCACCACAACACGCGTTGGGAACTCTGGCTGCTAACCTCCATGAGTGGCTTTGTTTTGATGAGCGATCGCCGCTACAGCCCTTATTAAAAACATTCGTTCCTCAAGTTGTAATAATGTGCTAATAACGTTATTCTGAGAGTTATTTCCATCTGCATTATGAACGCGCATCTAACCCACGGGACCGCGCCGCCCGGCACGTTCATGTTACGTGTCCCGACCAATCAGAGCACACTGTGCTCACAGGGAGGGTGGGGGCTGGAGCTATTGGAGCTACAACGAGCCGTTAAAGGCAGAGAGTGAAATTCAGTGAATCCACGTAGTTTACAGAGATGCTGTTTGAGAAACCAATGTGAGTTGCGTTTATCTTTACCCATGGATGCACAATAAGAACGGACCCATATTGTCTTACTGCAGTGCCACCCCACGGACCTGTAATAATGGATATATTGCACATGTTTGCTGTAATTCATTATCATACTACATGGGCTGTATGATTAAATCTTGTACCGTAAATGTTGTATTAAATAAAGTTAATATTACTTATTATTATAAGTATATATATATACACAGTGCAATCATTCTTTCATGCTAAATGAAGCTCTGTTGCTTGGATATCACTAGATCCTGTTACAGCATAATATAAGTACATAACGATTGATGTAACATTAGCATAATTACTAGCTAGCCGCTAGCTGCTAACTGCCACCTCGTTAATATCAACTCCATCACAATAACAATCCATTACCATGCTGTCATGAACGTGCGGTGCTGTTACGTGAACGCAAATTGACGTGCTTGATGTGAACAAGCATTTTGGTTAAAGTTGCGCATGCTCTATGAGTGCACATACGGTACTTCTCAGGCATGCCGGGTAATCTGTGACTTTCACTCTCTCAAAAGTTGGGCCATTTTATCATCATGCGCTAATGAGCAACTCTCATAGGAATGAACGAGGCCCCGCCTCCCACGCTGTATCCAGTTCTTATTATACATCCATGCTCCTGATAGGTGGAGAGTTGCCCATATGGCGGAGCTCCTCGTTTCTGACATCAGAGATATTTCAAATCTGTATCAGTCTGTATCAGATCCGTTGCAGCCCGTTTTTAGAGATTTGGGTATGGAGGAAAGGGTTGTGTTTTCTGACACTTGGTGAGTTCCCTGACACACCGGAGACACATATTCATGTATACAAGACGTACAAAAGTGCATTTTGCATGAGAGGTTCTCTTTTTGTTATGCCTAGTTTTTTTCCTCCTTGTGAGCGCCTTTTGTTATTTCCAGAACCTACTCTGTTGAGAGGGATTACCTGATCTGTGAAATTAAAATGTTTTACATTCAAGGCTTTGTCTCTGGGTCGTGCATTTGGGTTCATCAGTTTGTGTCGAGGTCCTGACAATAACTGCATATTACTGACACATCAGGAGATACTGATCAACATTACTTCAATCAGGAGGGACTTTCTTTTGATTTAACAATATGTTTTTATTGCCAAGAATACACAGATGAATAATAAAGATCATACAGTACATCTACTATTTTACTGGAATAATACATACATGGAATACATAATATTGCTTTTCTCAGCTGCTTCAGTCTGATGTACAGTTTCATGGAGTGTTTGTGTAATGTCCAACAATGATGTTTAATCACAGTGTTACCAGTGCCAAAGCATCAGCTCATTTATTATTATGTTTAAGAAAAACACAAATATGTTTTAACTGTAGTCTTTAATTGTAATGTCCTCCTATGCATGGAGTGATTATGCAGTGTGCACTATCAGTGGTGGGTGAAGTATTAACAGGTAACTATAAGTACAATACCACTGTAAAAAATACTTTGTTACAAATGACAGTCCTGTTTAACTGGCAATAATCTACTGCACTTTACAACACACTGCCTGTAATGCCTCTGCCTTAACTTGCTGCTGTCTTCTTGCTATGTAACATGTACGTATGTTTGTTTTTACAGTGTATGTTGCATGTTTTCACTGATTGTATTTACTTGTTACTTTAAAGGTCCCGTGTCATGTCCATTTCTACTGATCATAATTCCATTGTTGAGGTCTACTAAAATAGATTTATATTGTGACATTTTCCAAAATCACATTGGTTTCTCATACAGCATCTCTGTATAGTATGTGTATTCACTCTCTGTCCTAAACGGCCTGTTGGAGCTCCTGCCCCCCCCTCCCTATGAGCCCAGTGGCCGTCTGCGAGACAACGAGACACAGCGAAACCCAGCCCGAACACACACACACCCGCAGCCTGGCTGGGAGTTTGTGTGTGTGCTCACACACCGACTCACAGCCTCGCCGCATCCCGCCGTCTAAGGGAGGAGAAATCGGCGGAGCTGCAGCTGAGAAAAGATTGAGTGTGTGTGTGTGAGGAAGTCCGCGGATTGGTCAATGAGGACCAATGGGTCCATTTGAGTATGGGCATGTCACTGTACCCAGTAAGAAAACGATGGACAAAGAGAAATCTCCAATGAGGCGTTCTGGGGCAGCAGACAGGTCTTTTCTGTGTTAGAGTTGTACTCACTACAGGGTGTACTTTGAGGGTTTGTGACTTTGCAGACCATTTACATGCATAAAAACCTTCATAACACACAAGGGGAGGGGTAATAACCGGAAAAGCTTGACATGGGACCTTTACATTTAATTTGTTTTTAGTGTGACTTAAAACATCTGTCCAGGGACTACAGATGAACAATTGCCTCTTGGCTAACAACACAGGTATTGCACATAATGTGTAAATGAAAAGAGTATAAAATAAACAAACATAAACAGTAAATATACACTTTTCAAAATACAACATCAAATGTAACTCAAAATATATGCATATTGACAGTGAAAGATATATATCTGTAGACTATCTGTCAAATATACACTATGAAGCGCCAATTTACAGCTCAACATTTAATCATAGAATATAATTCACATCAAGTGTGCAAGAAATAGCATTTTCAATTAAATATAAATGTTCAAGGTACAGTGTGAAGACACTATCGGATTAGTGACTTATGGTTGAATCAGAGTTCACACAGTAGTGATCACAGTTTCTTGATTTCCTCGTTGCTTTTTCAATCAGAACTTGAATGAATCGATAAATGCAATGCTAGCTTTGAGTTTTTTGAATGTCAGAGTTTGTAGTCAGTGATTTGGAACTCTTGATCTCTATCAGCTGTCTGGTGTTTAACGGAACACAGGCATTCCCTCATTTGCATAATTCCGTGACAGGGATTCTAGAAGCTGTTCTAGAACACAGAGTGTCACAGAGGGCCCCTGGCTTTGCTCTCAGAATGCATAGGAACACTAGGAAGCGACAGTTGTTCACACATCTGTTGACAGACAAGGTGCTACTCGCTGTCTGTGTGGAGAGTTGAATTGTGTCAGCATTTGAGTTTATTTACAGAAACAAATATTGAAATTCCTGCTCTCATAGTTGTAATCTCCGATTTCTGGAAAAGTGGGAACCCATTGGGTTATTGAATACAATATTTATTCTCTTCTAATATTGACCCTTTCACGGATAAATATCTCACAACCGAGATGGCCGACAGAACGCCAGTCAGACGCAGTCAATCTTTAATATCTTTCCAATCCTTCTACGGAGAGCGACTCTTGCAGGTAAGAAAATGTGATATCAATTAACAACTAAGGAAGGAAGGAGGAAGTTGTCCAAGTATTGTTTTATATTGGGAGGAAATTACGATTAATCTTCTGTCCACAAAATCTGACATCATGCATCACTGGCTATATTTCAACTACAATTCATACGACCACTGCTGTCTGTTGTTGTTGAAAACACGTGATCTACAGTAACCTTTTTAGCTGTAAATCAATACACTTATGTTATTAAGGACTGCAGATGGAAATTAGCTGTAAACTAACACACGGACAAACGGACGACTGTTTTACAGACACACAAAAGGAATCATTTCCTGAATAATATGATGAAACAGTGTTGATATCCCCAATACGTACAGACAACGCTGGGCTGCATTAACATGGTGTGAACAAAGAGGTTGAATGATAATATGGACACAACATAGAATTATATTTTTCTTTTGGTCTTTTGGTTTTTCTCCTACCATGTTCTGAACAATGAAGTGAATCCCAGATAAAGTGTTCGTTAAAGGCTCTTGAACATATTATAAGTGAATGTTATATAATATTATGTTAAAAGTCTGTGCATATGTTTCTTGGCTTAAATTATGTCAATTTATTGCTGATCATATTGTTAATTTTCCCAAACAGCAAAGCTCTCAGCCCTCTGTTGGCTCGTGGCATGCGCCGATGTTTGCATCTGCACATACAGATGTTGTGCAGGGTCACAACAATGGAGAAGATCTTGCCATGTCTCCTAAATCCTTGCTGCAGCCTCTGGATCAAGTTCTTCTCTCCGCTGAGGAGGAGATGAAGAAGCAGAGCCTTGAGGAAGTCGCCTTGAGGGAAGAAATTGCCAAGATGGCACTGAAGCAAGTCAGCACCTCTAAAGCCCTCGAAGAGCTAATGGGCTTTCAGACTCAGGCCAAGATGGAGAAGGAGGAGATGGTGTCAAAGTTAAATCAGATGGAGGAGGACTTTAATAAAGAGAAGACAACTTGGTCGGGTCTGAGCAGCCAACGGCTGGAAGAAATTAGTAGCTTAGGGACGGAGCTGTCGGTTGCTCGGTCACACATCGACCACCTGAAGGAAGAAAATGCCAAGCTGACGATGAAGGATGACAGCACCTCTGAAAACCTCGATGAGCTAATGGGTCTTCAGACCCAGGCCAAGATGGAGGCCAAGGTAAATCAGATGGAGGAGGACTTTAACAAAGAGAATAAGAGCTTGAGGACGGAGCTGTCGGATGCTCAGTCACACATTGACCACCTGATCGAAGAAAATGCCAAGCAGACGATGAAGAATGACAGCACTTCTGAAGCCTTCAAGGAGCTAAAGGGCCTTCAAACCCAGGCCAAGATGGAGAAGGGGGAGATGGTGGGGAAATTAAATGAGGTGGAGGAGGACTTGACAAAAGAAAAGATAAGCTTAAGAACGGAGCTGTCGGTTGCTCAGTCACACATCGACCACCTGAAGGACGAAAATGCTAAGCTGACGATGGAGAATGACAGCACATCTGAACACCTTGAGGAGCTAAAGGTCCTTCAAACCCTGGCCAAGACAGAGATGGAGGCCAAGGTAAATCAGATGGAGGAGGACTTTGATAAAGAGAAGACAACATGGTCGGATCTGAGCTGCCAACGGCTTGAAGAAATTAGTAGCTTAGGGACGGAGCTGTTGGTTGTTCAGTCACACATCGACCACCTGATCGAAGAAAATGCAAAGCTGACGATGAAGGATGACAGCACTTCTGAAGCCTTCAAAGAGCTAATGGGCCTTCAAACCCAGGCCAAGATGGAGAAGGAGGAGATGGAGGCCAAGATAAATGAGGTGGAGGAGGACTTTAAAAAGGAGAAGACAAGCTTAAGGACGGAGCTGTCGGATGCTCAGTCACTCATCGACCGCCTGAAGGACGAAAATGCTAAGCTGACGATGAAGGATGACAGCACCTCTGAAGACCTCGAGGAGCTAATGGGTCTTCAGACCCTGGCCAAGACAGAGATGGAGGCCAAGGTAAATCAGATGGAGGAGGACTTTAATAAAGAGAAGACATGCTTGAGGACGGAGCTGTCGGTTGTTCAGTCACACATCGACCACCTTAAGGAAGAAAATGCCAAGCTGACGATCAAGGATGACAGCACCTCTGAAGCCTTTGAGGAGCTAATGGGCCTTCAGACCCAGACCAAGATGGAGAAGGAGGAGATGGAGGCTAAGATAAATCAGATGGAGGAGGACTTTAATAAAGAGAAGACAAGCTTGAGGACGGAGCTGTCGGTTGTTCAGTCACACATCGACCACCTTAAGGAAGAAAATGCCAAGCAGACGATGAAGGATGACAGCACCTCTGAAGCCTTTGAGGAACTGTTTGACCTTCACACCCAAGCCAATGAGGAGAATGAGGAGATGGAGGCCAAGATAAATGAGATGAAGGAGGACTTTAATAAAGAGAAGACAACTTGGTCGGATCTGAACTGCCAACGGCTTGAAGAAATTAGTAGCTTAGGGACGGAGCTGTTGGATGCTCAGTCACACATCGACCACTTGAAGGAAGAAAATGCCAAGCGGACGATGAACGATGACAGCACCTCTGAAGCCTTTGAGAAAGTGTTTGACCTTCAGACCCAAGCCAATGAGGAGAATGAGGCCAAGATAAATGAGGTGGAGGAGGACTTTAAAAAGGAGAAGACAAGCTTAAGGACGGAGCTGTCGGATGCTCAGTCACTCATCGACCGCCTGAAGGACGAAAATGCTAAGCTGACGATGAAGGATGACAGCACCTCTGAAGACCTCGAGGAGCTAATGGGTCTTCAGACCCTGGCCAAGACAGAGATGGAGGCCAAGGTAAATCAGATGGAGGAGGACTTTAATAAAGAGAAGACATGCTTGAGGACGGAGCTGTCGGTTGTTCAGTCACACATCGACCACCTTAAGGAAGAAAATGCCAAGCTGACGATCAAGGATGACAGCACCTCTGAAGCCTTTGAGGAGCTAATGGGCCTTCAGACCCAGACCAAGATGGAGAAGGAGGAGATGGAGGCTAAGATAAATCAGATGGAGGAGGACTTTAATAAAGAGAAGACAAGCTTGAGGACGGAGCTGTCGGATGCTCATTTAAACTTCGACCATCTGAAGGATGAGCTCTTTCATAGCATAAGAGAAGCAGAGAGAGAAATCATATTTCTTCAAGAAAGTTTCAGCATTCAGATACAGGACATGTCTGCCACTGTGGTTCACTGGAGAGAGGTGGTCCGAGGCACAGAGGAGGAAGCTGCCACAACATTAAGGGAATCGAAGGAAGCGTGGCATGGGAGATTTAAAGAGCTGGAAGATAATATTAAATCAAAAGGAGATCTCATCTCCAGCTTGATTGATCAAATGAGAGCATCTGCAGACAGTCACGAGAGCCAGAAGAGTGTTGAGAGTAATCACGAGGCCCTGGAAGAAACCTACGAGACGGAGCTGACGGAGAACGAGAACAGCGATCAAAGAGGAGTGGCAGAGATGGTGAGCAGGAACAAACTGGAGAAGTTGTTGCTCCAAAAAGAAGCAGAGGGCATATGTAGGACCAGCGCACTGGAGGAGGAGATCCAGCGGCTAATCAGAGAGAAAAGGCAGCAGCTGCAGTTATGACTGCTCTACTTTCAATTCACATTTTAGGATATTATATTAGTTTGAACATGAGTAGGTGAAAACAGCTCCAGACTTTATGCTAAGTTAAGCTAATGCAGTTTTAGCTCCGTCAAAAACAGGCATAAGTATTGAAGTCTTGGGGGAAATGCAAATAAGAGTATCAAACAAATTCCCTCTTTAAAAAGAGCTAGCTAGGCTAGCGGTTTTATCCTACTTACCCCCTTTTGAAAACCAGGGCTTTTTTATCTAAAGACATTATAAGCATTACAGAAACCATTTCTTTGGAAACAGCAGCGATGACTTGGGTGTGAGAAGTTTTGATTTGGGATTTTTAAATGTACTGATACTGTATAGGTTTTTGAGGTTGTGGCTGGTTCCACCTACTTCCAGAATGTATGCTAAACTTAGATAGTCTTGCAGTTCTAGCTGTTGTGTTAAACACAGACATGAGTGTAAAATAAATATTTTCATCTATCTCTTGGAGTAGAAGAAAATATGTGGTGTTCTTATCTGATGCTATTATAAGCAGGAGGACACAATTGTTTTCCTGTATTCAAATATGTTTCCCCAACACCTCGGTTAGGGTTTAAACACCCTGATATCTTCCTTAAGATGACATCTGTCTTTCAACTTTACAGTTTTCAAAAGCACAGCCGATAGTACTCTGTGAGTTTGATAACAAACGAAAATGTTGGACCACACTTTCACTGGCTAGCTGTATTCAGATTGCTATTCAATTCATTTAAATCAGAAAGCAAAAATATAATACATACTTTTTTCTTCAGATGCTTCCCAAAAAGCCGAAAAAGAAATGGTGGAAGAGACGACTTCATCGAGCCACAGCTAGTACCTCCAGAGACGGGCTCATAGAACACTGTTAATGCAGCCATATTACACTACTATTGCACTATTATTACACCCATATCACACACATATTACACCCACATTACACTGTTATTGCACCGATATTACTATTTTATCGCACCCTGTTACGGATGCTGTTTGTCTGCTCATTAATCTGCCTGAGTGTTTTCAGCTGTGTGGAGCACGCCGGGCCCGACGTTCTCCAATCCCTGTGCAAGCCCAGCGCACACCTGCTGGAGAGGACTACAAAGCTGGGGACAACCCTCACTCTGGAGGCTCTGCTGAGTGAACAGACGCCTCTCGCATTTTGCTCATCATTCTGTGGTTCATCTTGTGTGTTTATCTCCGTGTGATATTGTGTGTTAGTAGAGTGTAGAGTAGGTTAGTTAGTGTTTAGAGTATTGTTAGGATTTGTGACTGTTGCTTTTAGGTTAGCTGTGTGTTTTGTGTAGACTCCCTTTGTTAGTTGTACCACTCTTGAAGTGAGGTTTTGTTTCGTTCAGTATTTAGTATATTAGTATTTATTTTACCTGTATGCCTTTAGACTCCTTTTGAGTCCTCCCTTAGTTTGGTTATCTGTCAACCTGTGCCCTTTTGGCCCTTTTGTTTGTTTCAGGCTGCCTGCCTGCCATTTTGTTACACCTTGCTTTATAATAAAACCACTTATAATTATACCAATACTACTCTGGTCGTGTCGTTTCCCTTTTGTTCCCCCTAGCCAATTGGGGGAACAACAGATAGAGTTCGCTATGATTTAGGTTTCGTTTATGCATAGGGTAGATTATTTTAATTACATTTCCTTTTTTGTTTTGTGTATTTTATACATTTTGGATTTGCTTGGCAAGCTATTTTTAGAACATGCCCGGCAGGCGACTCACGTTGCCCCTGCGGGCGACTAAGTGCCCGCGGGCACCGTGTTGGCTACCCCTGACTTAGACAGTCAGAGGGAGGGGCAGGATCAGGGTGTGTCCCACATGGCTCTAAACAGCTCAATAGGCACACACTGTAGACACTAATCAGAAGAACACAGACTAAAACAGCAATGAGACGAATCAGATGATTAAACATGATCTTACAATATATTTTATATATTTTTTAATTTATTTTTTGCATTTTGTTGTAATCATTATTTTAATACTTTTTGCTGACACTAGGTGGGGCTGTACCCCACCTGCCCCTAATGACCAGTCGCCACTGTTCCTGTCTCATGTTTGGTTACTTCCCGGCCTCCTTTACTGGTAAGGATACATGTGTTAACTGTAGTATAGTTGTTAGGTTGGAGGCGGGAATCATAGCCATAGAAGCCCGGCTCCGCATCTTAGAAAGTAACTCAGCTACAGTAAAGCCCATGTTAGCCGGTGCGGACCGGCCAACGGTAGCTCCTCTTAGCCGTCCCCCGGCAACTCCCGAGCAGCAGGGAGACTGGGAGGCTGTTCAGAAGAGGCATAACGCGAAACCCGCAGGTCCCCACCAACCCGTTCACGAATCTAACAGATATTCCCCACTCAGCGAGACACCCGCTGAGAAGCCAACTCTGGTTATTGGTAGCTCTATTATGAGACACGTGAATCTAGAGACCGAAGCCTCCACAGTCACATCACAGTTTCCACGTCAGGTGTTATGCTAGCAGCAACACACGGAGCTAACTCCATTATACAAACATGGGTTAATGATTAGAGGAAACTGAGTTACTCTTTATGTTGTTAAAGTTTCAGCTATTCTGTTCACAGTTCTGTCTTCAGATTATTTAATACCATTTGTTAAAACATTGTTGTTTCTTTTGATGTGAAATATTATTTATTTAGTTTAAATAAAAAGCAATGTTAATTTTGTTCACAATTTGTTAAGTTAATTTAATAATATATGTATCTTTGAATCAAGTATTCATCTTTATTGTCTTCATTGTTAGTTTCCACATGCCTAAAGCAACCTCAAGCTACATCTAAAAGTTGATGGCTAAATAAGAGCGCTTGAGAAATTGTGCAAGGCAGACAGTAATAGTCCGAATAGTCGATTAATCGTTTCATTAATCGAAAGATTAATCGATTATCAAATGAGTCGTTTGTTGCAGCCCTATTGTAGTTGTCTCATGTATAAATAAAACGTGTTATTCAGCAACCCTTGCAATTTGGGATTTTATTTTTGGTTGGTAGACCTCGGTGATCTGGTCATTTCAAAAGTAGCTCACCAGCCAAAAAAGTGTGGGCACCCCTGGTGTAGATGATCAGACAGGAAGCAAAGGCATGGCCAAAGGTTTGCCTTCTGGACTCTGGAGGCCAGAAGCTGGCTGGAGGGAACCCTTCAGCCAGTGTTCAGAGTGCCACGACAGGTTATCTCCCTCGAGAGGGAGCAGCAGACCCCGCCTCGCCCCCAGTGAAGAGACATGTATTCTGAACTGAAATGCCTCTCGGTCAAACTGCTTGTTTATCTTTTGCAGGCTGGTGCATGAACACACTAACAGTTGTTTTTCAGTAATCTAGCACCTCTTCGAAGACACCTTTGATTTATTAATAATAATAATGAAACGAGAATTATGATACTGTCGAAGGAACAGTGTTTAACAGTGTTGTTTTCTTTTGAATAATAATGAAACGAGAATTATAAACATACCCAAAACTAAATTAACAGTGTTGTTTAATATACATATAAAAGACTATATTTTTGAAATTCTCAACTAAATTAAGAGAATATATATATATATATATATATATATATATATAAACATTCATGTGAACGTGCGTTGACCGTCACGTGCTCCGTCACGTGACCTGTGTGTGCGGTTCTGTAACTGCGGTTCTGTAACTGCTGTCTCCGACGCTGCACCTTCATACTATTGGAGTATATTGGAGTAACCGAGAGGAGAAGAAGGAGAAAAGAAGAGGTGAGTGGATTAAACACCTGCAGAGGTTTCATTAAGTGTATTTACACCTCTTAGTTTACAGTTAATCACGAATCAGAAGTTATCCTATTTAACACAACAGCTATAATCTTGGAAGAAAGAAACTCACAAAAAAACTGTGCGACAAAAATAGTCTCAATCTATCTTTAAATAAAGTCTAACAGCTACAGTCTAACAGCAACAGTCTGAAAGCTAACGGCTATCGGCTAACAGCTACAGTTATTATTCCAGTTCGGCTCTGGGGAGTAACAGTTTATTTGTAATGCTCAGCTGACTTTATGTTAGTTATTTATTACACCAGTTGTCTTTAAGACGGTTTGAGTTGTTGTGTTGGTGCTCTTTGCCATAGATATGGTTTTAAAGGTATGCTAACTAGCTTATTAGCATCGTCATTCACTGCGACGTAGCATTTTTCCCATTGAAATGAATGTGGTTCTTCAGTTAGCTGCTAACGCTAAGCTAAGCGACGGTTTCGCTCATTAGATAAATAGATATACTTTATTTAAATAATGATTTATCTTAAACTGGGAAATGATTGTGTCCCAGCAGAAGTGTTTTCAGGCATTACACGAGTTAAACATATTTAAAAGATGCAATAAGATAATACAAATGAAGCATTAGCAGCAAGTATACACACAGGACACATATCACTAGAGTATCTAAAGAATACACAATATACAGAGAATACTGTATACATGGAGTACACTAAACAGTCTCACTAGCTAATGTTTTCTTTCTGTATTAACTTAGTGATAGTTTCACACGGATAGCGTTATAACCGTGGTTCAAACATCCATTAATGTCAATTTCTATGTGAATAAAGTCATTTTAATGAAATAAAAGTGAACTAACTGTGAGCTGTAAATTAGAATGTAAGTTGCTACACAGATTATGATGAATTATATCTAAATATTTGTATTATATTAATAATAATTTACACAGAAAACCAAGTTGTTATCGTAATGGTTAAAGTCATGTGCATGTAACGTTAATAACTATCTGACCTTTCTATCATGTTCTCCTCTGCTTAGCATCACATTGACCAAATGGATCCATTTGGACCATGTTTACGTCACAGCAGCAGAGATGAGACAAGGCACTGCACGTGGTGTGATAAAACACTACATAGAAGCATCCAGAAATAGAACATATCATTGAATAAACTCTTTGAATTCCTCCTCTTCACTGCTGACAGATTATGATGAATTATATCTAAATATTTGTATTATATTAATAATGAAGCAGCTCTGTGGTCTTCATCAGGACAGCTGATGAGCAGCATGGAGGAGAAGAAGGAGGCCCCTGGAGCTCAGGTCAGTGTGCACTTCATCACAAGATATTCCTAATTCCAGCGTTTCCGCCAGGCGGGCGTCTTGCCTTCATTTGACGCCCTTATTCAGCTCGGAGCGCCATCTACTAGGGGTGTGACGCAGGCCTCGACATTAAGGACTGCCCGATGGCCCGGGGCCGTCTAGTATCTAGCTCGGGCAAGGAAGCCTCACCTGCTGGGTGCCCCATCGGGCAGTCTATCATGCCAGTATCATGCAGCTCGCGGATCCAGTAGTGAGGGACCCGACAGTGAAACTAAACATATCTATAACTAGTTACGGTAGTTTGAGAGGTCATTGAAATAGCTACGTGTGATATCCTAACCTGAAGTGTGTGTTTTGTCCGCTCACCGCTGCAGCTGATCTCTCTCTCCTCGTCAGATTAGACTTCACTCGCGTTTATGTCCATATCGATCAGATGCAGCTAGTTCTAGCTAATGATAGACTACCTGCTTATTAAAAGACACCTAAACAATAAGTGTCGCTATGCAACCGGGTGAGGCCGCAAAGTATAGCGCAGCATTATGCATGTGTTTACATGCCCACCGGAACCCCGAGGCATTACCAACAGATCAACGCACAATCAACCCATCCAGGACATCTCTTTCTCCACATTACGTGTTAGACATTAGAGTTGACTCTTCTTGTCTGTCACATACTCTTCTGGTCTGTCACATCCTCTTCTTGTCTGTCACATACTCTTCTTGTCTGTCACATCCTCTTCTTGTCTGTCACACACTCTTCTTGTCTGTCACATCCTCTTCTGGTCTGTCACATCCTCTTCTTGTCTGTCACATACTCTTCTTGTCTGTCACATCCTCTTCTTGTCTGTCACATCCTCTTCTTGTCTGTCACATACTCTTCTTGTCTGTCACATCCTCTTCTTGTCTGTCACATCCTCTTCTTGTCTGTCACATACTCTTCTTGTCTGTCACATCCTCTTCTTGTCTGTCACATACTCTTGTCTGTCACATCCTCTTCTTGTCTGTCACATCCTCTTCTTGTCTGTCACATCCTCTTCTTGTCTGTCACATCCTCTTCTTGTCTGTCACATCCTCTTCTGGTCTGTCACATCCTCTTCTTGTCTGTCACATACTCTTCTTGTCTGTCACATCCTCTTCTTGTCTGTCACATCCTCTTCTTGTCTGTCACATCCTCTTCTTGTCTGTCACATACTCTTCTTGTCTGTCACATCCTCTTCTTGTCTGTCACATACTCTTCTTGTCTGTCACATACTCTTCTTGTCTGTCACATCCTCTTCTTGTCTGTCACATACTCTTCTTGTCTGTCACATCCTCTTCTTGTCTGTCACATCCTCTTCTTGTCTGTCACACACTCTTCTTGTCTGTCACATACTCTTCTTGTCTGTCACATAAGTGGCGTAACTGAAGGATCCACACTTGTGTTTTTCAAAGCACACAAATGTGTTCCGTTTCATGTTCATGTAACTAAAATCCAAACACAGAAAGTTGTACAGATGTACTTTTGATCCTCACATATTAGTTTTCCGGTTAAAACCTCTGCACCTGCAAACAACCCGCTCTCTGTGCACGGATCGCTGGGCCTTCGTGTGTGGGGTTTTGAGACTCTCCTGACGCTCAGCAGATCCGTACTTGTAATTTGTTCTATCTATAGCCAATCAGATGTCTCCTCAATTCTAAGCCAATCACATGAGCGCGCCCCACGAGGGTATGATTTATTGCGTTTATGACGCTTCATGTACGCATTGTGCGCAGTCCGGTCAGCTCGCTAAACAGAGGGCGGAGCTTCAGGTGATCCTGCAGAGCTGCGTGTCTCCGTCAGACTCAGCAGCTGATCTGATCTCTCTCTCGCCGGTTACACTTCACTCGCCTTTATGTCCATATCGATCAGATCCAGCTCTCCTGATCGGCCTTTATAGAGAGCACCGATCAAACTATTAAGAGTGAACATCGGCCGTAATGACCGGCGGGGCTCCCCCCCCCGTTGACAGTGACCTGTCAACGGCTCAACGCTAACTTTTAAAAGTGGTTGCCAGGCTGGCAGCCAGGCATCAGCTTTTGGTTGCCAAAACTGAAAATACGGTTTTCGTTTTTAGACAGCTTATATTTTAAATAATGAAGATACTATCCAGTTATACGTTACGCGGCTGGCAATACATCGAACTTTCACTCATTTGAAAAGGCATCACCGAACGTGAATATCACCGGTACCAAAAGAAAACAGACTGAAGTGCAAACCCAACTCCCGCTAGCATGTAGCCTCCACCGCTCGCAGAGAGTTCAGACCGAGCCAGAGCTATTACCAACGCCAAGCATCCTCGTGTTGCCATGGTAGCAAAGCGCTACCTGGCTGTGCTGCCTCTGTCCCTAGAGAGGGTGTTCTCCACAGCAGGAGACATGCTAGTGCCAGCAGATCTGCCCTTTCTGCAGCCATGTGGACGAGTTCATCTTTCTTTAGACGACATGAAAACACAACGACAAGCAAGTCCTGATGCCAAGCTGCTGCTCAGGAACAGTGCAGTTCAGATGCAGGTTATTTCAGTTCATCCACAAGCTGCACCTCAATGTTCATTTCATTAGATTCTGTATTTATTTGAGTGAATATTCAGTTTAATAATAAATTAAAAACTATATATTTTATGTTTTGTGATAATTGTTTCTGCGGTACCGAAAACGTACCGGACTGAACCGTGACCTAAAACCCGAGGTACGTACGGAACCAAAATGTTTGTGAACCGTTACACCCCTACCATATACTGAGACATAAATAAAGCAGCGACTGTATTCGCCATGACACGGACAGTCTGTGGTTTGTACTTGTTTAGCTTCCGCCATATTTGACAACTCCATACGGAAACTCTAATAGGACATTTGACGTCTAGACGGCTGCCCGATTTGCATCGTGCATGCGCGAGTCATAAACTCTCAAATATCTTTATTAAAATATTTTGTTATTTGAAATAAAATGAAGGACATTCACAGTTAATGTAATTAGATATAAATTATGAATGCCATACATATTGCATACATTCAGTCAATATTTCTTCAGCATGTGTGATGGCTGTCCAACAGAAGTTACATCCATTTCTCACTTATTCTGACAATGCACTTAACCCAATAAAATGACCCAACAAAAGGAGTTGCTCAATAATAGTGAAGTCACGTTGTAATAACAATAACTCGTCTCTCTCGTTCAGATTAATATTGTGGGGTTTTTTGAGTGTTCTTTTTCTGCTTTGCCAAACGCCACTGTGTCAAATGTCCCATTAGAGTTGCCGTATGGAGTTGTCAAAACTGGCGGACCATCTCGCACATGCGCACTGCAGATGGGGCAGAGCTGCAGATCGGGTAGTGACACACTTTGAAGATGACGTCACGGCTCCGCCTACACTGCGTTACTATAGTTACTGCCCCAGTTCCTAAACTGTATTGGAAACGCAGCATAAAGTGAGCCTGGCCTACCAAGGCCTAACTATACCGTGCTAAGCCGTGCGAGGCCCTGCAGTGGAAAGGCGCCATAAGTGGATGTCATTGAAGACCTTTCCAAGAGCAGTCTCAGTGCTGTGGTTTGGACGAAAGCCTGGCTGGAACACATCCAAACAGTTATTTACATGCAAGAAATTACTCAACTGTTGAAAAACTACTTGTTCAATGATCGTACCTAGAAATGGGAGGTTTGATATGGGCCTGTAATTGGTCATTACTGAAGCATCTAGATCAGGGGTCACCAACCTTTTTTAGGATGAGGGCTACTTTCAAAAAATAAAACAAGTCGGGGGCTACTTTTACTCCTCTTTTCTTTTCTTTTTTTTGCAGTGTTTTTTGCAGTGTATATATTTAGCACATTTTAACATTATTATATGCTACCTTTACCCTTTGTGTGCTGTTTGGGCCTGTGGGACCCGTTTTCAGTGTTTACTAAAAGAAAATGTATGCAATTTAATTATTTTAACCTGCTTTATTTGGGGGTGGGCCTCACATCCTGTAGGGGGGGGCCTCACATCCTGTAGGGGGGGGCCTCACCTCCTATGGGAGCAATCCCGGGAAGATTTTTTTTTAAATGTTGAAGTGAAATGCATCAATCTGGTGCACTTTGAGCACAAAATGAATTTATGGATAAAGCTCTCAACACTCAGATGAAAGGGAGCTGTATACTTTTCAATAATCCAAACATTTTTAGAATATCACAACCAATAACAAATCATTTAAACTTGTTTATTCATATCTTGTGTTACCTAGTTAGCGTTCTTTCTTTTTATTTATGCATATTTTACTAATCACTCCCCTTTTAAACTGTTTTTTGTACTGTCCTAGTGTACACATTGGAATTATCTCTCTCTGAGTGCTCCTCCGTGGCGATGACGGCATGCGTTAAAAAAAAATAATAAACATATTTGTAAAGTGGACATGTCCCCAGTGGAGTTTACGCCGTGTCTGTGCGTCAAGTGGAATAAATATATATGCAAGTTACAACACACAGAGTAAAACTCTGGCCCTCATGTGTTGTATCTGGCATGATAGGCTGTTCAATGGGGCTGATGTGTAGATTCTGCCAGAAGGAAAATCAGCGGGGAGGTGCCACATTGCTTTTCTTCCCGACTGCAACGCTGTTCCCGGAAATCAAGCAAGAACGTGATTGGTCGATATTCATAGTGGGGGGGAGGAGGGGTGTTAGATAGATATAGAGTTATAGTAAGTAGATAGAGTTCGCTATGATTTAGGTTTCGTTTATGCATGGGGTAGATTCTTTTAATTACATTTCCTTTTTTTTGGTGTGTATTTTATACATTTTGGATTTTCTTGGCGAGTGACTTGACTCGGACTCGCGCACTGATTGACGCGTCTCGGACTTGGACTCGTGAATTCTCGCACAGGATGACTTGGACTCGGACTCGGACTCGTGAATTCCCCCCCCCACGATGACTCGGACTCGACTCGTACATTGACGCTCCGACTTGGACTCGGACTCGAGCACATTTTCTCTGGAGTCTGATGTCCTCTATCCTGTATGGCGAGTTCACGTACTGGGCCCCGCTGTTCCAGTCTAGAGATATCTAGAGACACACCCCGTATCATGCTGTATGCTTTCACACATTCTGCTTCCACATTGGGAAAGAGCAAAATGCTCGTTATGTGGAAACAATATAGAAGAGAAGGCTCCGTAACACATTACTCTAAGGATCGAGTTCAGACATATAGGCTGTCTTGAACACGATCATCAGAGTAACGTGATCTACGTGGCGCCTCACGTTGACCCTGCGGGCGACTGAGTGCCCACGGGCACCGTGTTGGCTACCCCTGATCTAGATTATTCTTTTTTAAGAGCGGTTTAATGACTGCAGTGTTCAGGGCCTGTGGAAAAACACCTGAGTGAAGAGACTTGTTTACTATGTGAAGTAGATCTGAGGCCATGCAAGGAAAAGCATCTTTGGAGGACTTCAGAAGTTGAATAATGTCCTCTAGGTTTCTATCATTAATCTGATGGAACTGTGTCATGGTGTCTGAATTGATGTTAGGTGGACACGGAGACAACACATCTGCTGTACCTGATGCAGAGGCACTGACTGCTGGTCTGGTGTTCTGAGTGGGGGGATACTGACACTGGGGGGTTAGAGTCTGTCCACGGTAGCATTGTTTTTGTTTTTGGCAATGATGTCGGAGAAGAAAGACTGTCGTCCAATTTACAATTCCAAATGATAAATGTCTGTACCTCAACAAGACCACAACAAGATGGCGCCTGTGTCGGCCCGCCGCTCCCTGAGTTTAGGACTAGCTATCCTGTTTATTTTCTATGTTTGTCAGAATGTGTCTGCTCTGCTCACCTATGATCGCCAAGCTCTCCTCCACCTCAGACCCTCATTGGAGTTGATACTGCTGCCCAAACTCACATCCGACTACCATACATCATCGTCGTCCCCTCTACTGTGGGATATTCCCTCATACCTTCGACGGCAGCCTCACCGAAAGCGCTTCAGACGCCGGGGAAAGCGCGCTGGTGCGCTGGTCCACCTAAGGACATACCTGAGGGATTCTTCTGCTGCTTCTTCACGCCTCGGATGCCACGGCCCTCCCGCTGCACGACATCATTGGATTCGGGGTATTCTTCCGGAGCTGCGGCCTCTGCTGGTTCCGCTGGCAGCCCCTCCAGCTCCTCCAGCCGGACTGACCGGCCCGCGCGGTGTCCAGCCCGCTAATCTTCGTCAGCTGAGACGCTCTACACCTTCTGCCAGACCGGAGCCGGAGCGTCAACTTAGCATGGCCTTGCTTAATGCTAGGTCAATAGCTAACAAGACGTTTCTGCTCAATGACTTCTTCACCTCTCGTCAACTGGACTTCATGTTTCTGACGGAGACCTGGGTCCATGCTGGCGAGTATACTCCGTTCTCTGAACTTGTTCCTCCTGACTGTACTTTCTTCAGCTCCCCCCGTACCACCGGCCATGGTGGGGGCATAGCATCAGTGTTTAGAGCTAGCCTCCAATGCAGATTGCTTCACCCTGTAACAAGCTACGCTAGCTTTGAGTTACAGCTGTTTGAACTGAATCCGGCCTCGCCTGTGCTCTGCGCTGTTGTATATCGTCCACCAAAATGCAATAAGGACTTCATAAATGACTTTTCTGACTTTCTGTCCGGGATCATGGTGAAATATGATCGTGTTTTGATCTCCGGAGATTTTAATGTGCATGTGTGTTGCGAGTCAAAACCCCTGGTTAGGGACTTTTTAAATCTCCTCAATTCTTTTGGTCTAGTTCAGTCCGTGGCTGGCCCAACACACGAAAAAGGACACATTTTAGATTTAGTATTATCGTTCGGACTATCTGTATTTGTGGATGAAATCTGTGAAGCAACAGGTATCTCAGACCATTTACCTGTTGTGTTTACAACCTCGATCCCTAGCGCAGGGCTCGAGTCGCGAGCCCCTGCATGTCGTCTGCGTTTAATTAACCCATTGACGGCCTCACAGTTTTCTGATGTTTTTAATGCTTCTCTGATCTGTAAATTAGAGATGAACTGTGCTTTTAGTGCTGATGAGCTTATCTCTATGTTTGACTCCGTCACATGCTGAGTCAGTCCATTGAATTGATCTATTTAAAACAAGGGACAGTGTTCATTAAGCAACATATTAAAAACATGTCAAAGTACTCCATTAGCCAACAGGCTAGTTTTCACCGATAGTCCCTTTGCCAGATGGTGACATCCTAAAAGCAATAATAAAAATACCACGACATTGTTATACCATTGTACATATTTACAATAGATGACATCACTGAATACAGATGAGAGCAAGTCATGATAATAAATACAAAATGTACAATACGCACTCATACACACACCTACACCCACACATCAGTGCTGACACTGTTGGTTATCAATGAGCCACTTTGTAACACTGTGCTTGAATGTGTAGTAGGATGAGGACTCTCATTGGTTGAGGTATTGAATTCCATTGATGGGATGCGTGGAATGAAAGACAGCCTGGCTGAATGCGCTCTTCCTAAATGGGATGGTGCGTCTCCCCTAGCCGCACCTCGAGTAGCCCTGGTTGAGGTGGGCTTTAGGCTGATGCAGCCAGAGGAGGAGGAGCCAACCCACAAGTGGTCTTATAAACTAAGCAGATGTTTTTGTAAACTATGAGATTTCCCCAGCTGAACAGATTATACTTTTTAACAATGTGACAATGATGATACCGGAATGGCTTTGTGTCTCGTGTTCTGAGTGCTTGTTTATACAGTGATTCCAGTGGCCTTAGAGCTGCAGAGTGAGCATCAGACCAGCTGATCAGACAGTAGTAGATGTGGGAGAGGACCATGGAGTGAAGGTATAGCTTAGCTGCTGCAGATGATAGCAAGTTTCTAATGTATCTGTAATTTCACAGATTGAACTTTACTTTATTGCAGACCTTTTTGATATGGGTTTTAAATTGAGGTTTGTGTCAATATGTACTCCTCAGTACTTGTACTCCGAGACGACCTGAAGTCTCCTTCCAGAAAATAAAACATCTTGTTCTGTTATAATGCTGTGGTCCTTGGAGAAGAACATACACACTGTCTTTGAGACATTTGGTTGCAAACAATTATTGGTAAGCCAGGATGTAGTATTCTCCAACACATCAGTGACCTTGGTAGCAGCCTCTTCTGCGGTTCTGCCATGAGTAAAAACAACTGTATCATCAGCATACATTAATACATCACATTCTCCACACACAGAAGGCAGATCATTTATGTACATACTAAACAGGATTGGGCCCAATACAGAGCCCTGTGGTACTCCAGTTGACAAACACTAGACTTATGGTTCTCAATTTGAACACAAGGAGCTGTTGTTGAGATGATTGATGATTTGTTTGGCAATCAATTTCTCAAATACCTTGGATACTATGGGTAAGATACTGATGGGCCTATAGTTGGATGTCATGAGAGGGTCCCCACCATAGGTATCAAGAACACAAAAACAGTTCTTTAGCCCCTCTGTCCTGGGGGTTGTCAACATGGATGTTAAAATCACCAACAATGACTAGACGGTCAAAGTCAAATCACACTATAGGCAGCAGTTCAGTAAAGTCATCAAAAGAAGCTAAAAGAAGCTGAGAGCACAGCTGAACTCCCACAGCCCTGGGGCCCTACATTGGTTGTGATGACAGGGTTTGGTCAAGTTGCTCTCTCCTGGTGAGGAAAGCAGCATACCAGTAAATCAGGGATGGATTTACTTCCATTTTGGCCATTTTTGACACCAAGATGTCTGCTTGGAGCTGCGTACCTGGACTCACATTCAGGTTCAGGTCCGGACTCAAGTCCAGAGGTTCAGGTTCAGGTCCAGACTCATAACTCCGGACCTGAACCCATGGCTTGTGTCAAGTTGTGTGAGTAACTAAAGTGAACTTATTGTGAGCTAATTATTAATTTAAAATTAACTCATCAAATTCAAACTCATCAGGTTTATTGCGCTCCCTTCCAACTTGTGTCCACATTTCTCTACAAAGTACAAATGTAAAAAAAACACTGTTTGCCACTTAGTCTACAAATGACTTATGACAGCAACTACAGTGAACGACTACAAAGTTCAAACATTTATTTCATTTACTAAACTAAAGTAACCAAACAGTCCCTGAGCTGACTGAGCCTAAATCCCTAAAGCGTTGCTGAAGGTAGAGTGTAGAGTAGACTATACGCATTACACTGTTACACACCTACTATGTACAGTATACACTGTAGTGGCTGTACAGTCAGAGTGTACTGTACTGTCTGTACACCATGTCTTTTCTACAACTCTACATGTGTACATTATACAGGAGTACATACTACATACATAGTGTTGTACATACATACTGTCAATGTTGATATGGCGTAATTTTGAATTAAATACACTATTTAATTTAAATCAGTTTTATTCTTAAAAAACGGGAAGTTCACACTATTAACTTAATACTTTTATTCTGAAAATCATTCAGTTCCGGTTAGCATTAGCATGTGGCGAAATGCTACGTTTTCAAACCGTGAATCGAAGGTGAAATGACATGTGATGTTGTACAACGAGTACACTGGGATTAGCACTCATTTATTGACGCTGAATAACGTTTATCAGGGAATGTTTAAATAACCACAGACACCAGAATATATGTAAGTGCTAGTTTTTTTGCGAGTCCGGTTTTAACCGGACTTGAACCGAAACTTTTGACAAGTCCAGTACCGGTTCGGCGTACCGGTACGCAGCACTATGTCTGCTTGTATTGTGTTGCTGCTGAGAAGTCTAGGAAGAGGGCTCTTGCATAGGTGTGGCGTTTATTTATCATTAACAAAGCATTTGTCCAGGATAGTGTCTTTCCTGCTGTGATCCCTAACACACTGCTGGAACCCAGGTAACAGTCTCCAGGCGACATTGCTTCATGTCCCGAGCACTATTGCCGGTGCATCGGTGGCTGAGTTGCAGCATCGTAGATTGGAGCCAACTTTCCGTGAAACATAATCAAGAGGCCTCGAGAAATTCATGACAGTACCTTGTGTGTGTCCTTAGTGTGTCCACGTTGTTGCTCAATGAGCGCAGGTTTGTGAGAACAAATAACTCTACACCCCTGCCCCAAATGTCCCTAAAATGAAGTCCGAGTTTGAAATATATCTCAAATAATGTATGTATTTCCCCACATAAACATAACAGTCTGCAATGAAACGGCCGTCTCCTGTGCGCTCCACTTCCTACTTTCTCCTGCGAACGAGATACTTTCTCTCTCTTTTTTTTCTTTCATTGCCCTCTAGGGGCTTCGTACAATACAAATGCAAATATTCTATTTTAAAAAGTAAAGTCCTTTCGAGTCGTCTGTCTCAAGCCTAAGTCTCAGGTCATGAATTCAAAGTCAAGTCGAGTCTTTTATCAATGTTAGTCAAGCAAGTCTCAAGTCAAAAAATAGGCAAGTCAAGTCATGTGACTCGAGTCAAGTCATGTGACTCGAGTCCCCCACCTCTGGTATATACTTTGGTTAGAATATTGCTGTATTACTGTATCAAATATAATAAAGACAAACAGTTGATAAGTAGTATTTTGTTAATTCAAGGTTTATATTAAGTGAGTTTTTATTGTGTTAACTTGTGTATTTATGCTTTTTAGATTGACTTTCTCTCTTTCTCTGTCCGTCTGTTCTAGAAACCGAAAGGAAGAGAGAGAGGTCACAGCTGTCAGCAATGTGACAAATCCTTTACATCATCTGGACATTTAAAGCGCCACCTGCGTATTCACACAGGAGAAAAACCGTACAGCTGTGAAGAGTGTGGGACAACTTTCACTAGATCAAGTCATCTCAAAAGACATCAACGTATTCACACAGGAGAAAAAACGTACAGCTGTGAAGAGTGTGGGACAACTTTCACTAGATCAAGTCATCTCAAAAGACATCAACGTATTCACACTGGAGAAAAACCTTACTGGTGTGAAGAGTGTGGGAAAACTTTCACTCAATCAGGTGATCTCAAATCACATCACCTATTCACACTGGAGAAAAACCTTACTGGTGTGTAGAGTGTGGGACAACTTTCACTACATCAGGTGCTCTCAAAACACATCAACGTATTCACACTGGAGAAAAACCTTACAGCTGTGAAGAGTGTGGGAAAACTTTCACTACATCATGTGCTCTCAAATCACATCTTCGTGTTCACTCAGAAAAAAAACCATAGTGGGTTTCAGAGTGTAGGAGCCGCAATTAAGCATGTTTAGTTTTTTTCACAGTTTACAATAAACAATTCCCATCTATTGGCCTTGTGTTGGGTAATCCTTTTTTCCCCACCACCAAGTGTTCAAAATAACATTCAGGGTTTCCGCGGGGTCTTAAAAAGTATTACAAGTTGATCAATTTAGCGAAAATGAAGGCTATTAAACGATATTTTCCAAGGTATTAAGAAGGTCCACAGCAACGACAACATGAAACACCCTTTCATTTACTGCAACGACATGTCGGGAAACCCCCTCAAGGTATCAGGCTGAGAGGCTCTGGTACCTCATTCACACCAACGGTGTTTCAGGGCCGGTTCGGAGCTTGAAAAGCACCTGGGTTTTCCTCTTCACACCGCAGCGGAGCAGTCTCTTAGCTCCGGAATCCGGTTCGTTTCAAGCACCAACAAATTGTCCGGCCAGAGCAAAAGCACTGCATACGTCACGCTTACGTCGAGGCGGGGGCAGAGACAGATCAACTCCTGAACAACAACAACAAGCCGGCGTTTTATCCAGTTTGTACCAGAGATGGAGTACTCGAGTCGGACTTGAGTGCCGATTTTCGGGACTCGTGACTTGACTCGGACTCGCGCACTGATTGACGCGTCTCGGACTTGGACTCGTGAATTCTCGCACAGGATGACTTGGACTCGGACTCGGACTCGTGAATTCCCCCCCCCACGATGACTCGGACTCGACTCGTACATTGACGCTCCGACTTGGACTCGGACTCGAGCACATTTTCTCTGGAGTCTGATGTCCTCTATCCTGTATGGCGAGTTCACGTACTGGGCCCCGCTGTTCCAGTCTAGAGATGTCTAGAGACACACCCCGTATCATGCTGTATGCTTTCACACATTCTGCTTCCACATTGGGAAAGAGCAAAATGCTCGTTATGTGGAAACAATATAGAAGAGAAGGCTCCGTAACACATTACTCTAAGGATCGAGTTCAGACATATAGGCTGTCTTGAACACTATCATCAGAGTAACGTGATCTAATCAGTAAATAAAGATTCAGCCGATAACACGAAAGCACATGGCTACTTAACATGCAGAATGATGTCATTTTGCATGCTAAGTAGCCATGTGCTTTCTGGGGCTAAATCTTTATGGTAAACTGATTTAACCCGTAAAAGTTCCTTCAAAATAAGAGTCCCAATCTTATTACTATCAAAATAAAAGTGCAAAACTTTACCATAGGAAAATATTGGCATACAAATATAATCACTTCTCTAAAAGGTAACTCATTTTAAATATAGTTTATTTATATATAATATTAATATTAGAAATAAGCTTTATATTTGTATAGCACCTATTACAAGAATTGTAGCCAAACTCGCTTCACAGCAGTTCAATAGACAGGATAACAGCAATGTAGAGGAGCAGCTACATTTCAAAACATATATCCACGAAGATTAATACATGAAGACTTGTGACTCGGACTTGACTTGGACTCTTCTTAAGTGAATTGGACTCGGACTCGAGCAACACAGGTAATGATGACTCGGACTTGACTTAGACTCTTCTTAAGTGACTCGGAATTGGACTCGGACTCGAACACAGGTAATGATGACTCGGACTCGACTTGGACACTCCTTGGGTGACTCGGACTCGGACTCGACTACGACTCTCCCTTGGTGACTCGGACTTGGACTCGGACTCGAAGAGTGGTGACTCGAGGGTGACTTGGACTCGTGAATTGGTGACTTGACTACAACACTGGTGTGGTTGGGTTTTCCTCTTCACACCGCAGCGGAGCAGTCTCTTAGCTCCGGAATCCGGTTCGTTTCAAGCACCAACAAATTGTCCGGCCAGAGCAAAAGCACCGCATACGGCACGCTTTACGTCGAGGCGGGGGCAGGGGCAGATCAACTCCTGAACAACAACAACAAGCCGGCGTTTTATCCAGTTTGTACACAACGATGGAGAAACTTAACAAGAGTTTCAGAGTTTCTGCCATAGACTGTATATATAAAGGTTTCTGCTCATGGTGAAGCAACGTGTCTGCGTGTTAAGGTGGAACCTGAGCATTCACGTTGATAACCTCATTATACATCTATAAAACTATAAATATTAAACTTTACTTCACGTGTTCATTTGAGAACAGCTGTTACATTCCTGGGTGAAGGTTACAGTTCATTTAAATGAAAGATACAAAGTTACTCCACACTCATGGTTCAGTCCACCTTAAGAAATAAGACCGACCTCGGAAGCAGTTGTGTTTCAAAAAAACCTTTATTGACACGAGTACACTTTTTTATAAGAATATAACTAAACCACAGAAATGACTCCGTAAAAGCTGCAGATAGAGCCATAAGAAATGAATGCAACTGATTTCATCCGCGCAGTTTGGCTTTATGAAGCAGGCACGCAGACGGTTACGCCATGACGCAAACGATGAGGCAACGACGCATTACCAGTCGGACTCTGGGCGGTGTGAAAAGAGCCAGAGCTAAACCGAAGAACTGGTTCTGAACCTGAAAAGCTCTAGCACGGAGCTTGAACCGGAGTTGCGTTGGTGTGAAAGAGGTAAAGGTGGCCCCATGCATAGCGTGCCATAAAATGCTGCTTCTTATTTTAAGTTTCGTTGCTCCGCTCGGTGGGGGGGGGGGGGGGTATACCTGAGAGATATACAGCAGGAGAACACGCCGTCCACCGCGGAGAATAAACAGAAGGGCAACCATGCTCCGGGGTCTTCTTCGCTGCTTTTGGTGTATTTTGTGGCGGCAGCAGCGCCACTTACAGGCCTGGCATATGTACTACAGCGTTTCCAGTGGTCTAGTGTGAACGGACGCGTTAATGAATCGAATGCGTGTGAACGGAAGACTTTTTTGCGTTTGCGTTTTACTGTATGCGTCCTCGTGGGGCCGGGGTCTAAGCCAAACGATATCCGGTCACAGAGATCTGCTATTTTAAAGAGAGGAGGCTAGTCTGTCTGCACTCTGTTTAGCTAATCAATATAGTACATGTGAGGTAAAGTGTGACAATGGAACCGGTTAGAACTGGAAGTTGCGATGAGGTCTTTAAATGTATGGAAAGGGTCTTAAAGGTCTTCAAAGGTATTAAATCTGACTTCAGGATTCCTGCATAGACCCTGATATTGCACTATTCATATAAATAAGGTACACAGAAGTTTCCATTACATCATGCAACAAATAGGAGGTTTGACACTACAGTTTCCGAAGGCACTACACTACCCAGAATCCCCAGCTATCGTTTGGGACTACAACATCCGCCTTGCTTTACAAACCCCGTGATTAGTCATCAAGCCCTGTGATTGGATGTTGGAGTGGCAGTGCGGTTACGCTGAGCGTCAACAGCTCTTTGAAATGGAATGGAGCCACGGCAGACTTTCCAAACTGGAATGGGACAGCACATGTTGCAAATATGGCAGAATCCATCGATCAATCACCTTCCCTGACTCAAAGTCAGGGAAGGTGATTGTCAAGTGCCAAAATAAACTATGCAATAGATTGGACGTTAAGTACTTTGTCAGACTTCATATTTATCTGTGGATAACCCCAACGTGTTTTCCTTATTCAAGAAGACCTTAACTTAAAGTAATCTTTAATGTTTAAATAAAGCCCAGTTGGTCTGTTTTGCACTTCCTCCTGTTGATATCTTTGGACGTCCTGCACCAACTGTTTCATTGTAGAGATCACTACAGTATCTTCTTGATATGTTCTATTGTGTATGCAGGCTACTCTTAATATTTAAATGTTTTCATCGAATAAAACTTCTTCAACAACAACCTGCAATAACGTGCTTTCGCCACTAGGCGGCGCGGGTTGAAAACCAGTGGTGTAGTTAATAAAACATAACATCAAACAGAAGGTAAAGGAAGATCCAGGTTCAGTCTCTCGGTGTGAAGCTTATGCATCGCACCATGAACCTGGATAGACCTGGAACAGTCAGCTGCACGAGGAGCTGGAAAGGCAGTGAATTAATTAAAATGTGGAACTCTGACTTCATTTGAAGGACATGTCGGCCAGGGATGTAGAGCTATATGTTTAACCACCGGATCGGCCAATCAGGAGAGACTGCACCAGTCTGCCTTGACCTCTGTATTCATGTCTGTGACTCTCACAGTATCTGCTGCCCAGCTGCTTCATGGAAGACACCTCCTTCACTGCAGCACCAGGAGGCAGCACCAGGAGGCAGCGGGTGTGTTTCAGCCCCACACACACACACACACACACACACACACACACACACACACACACACACACACACACACACACACACACACACACACACACACACACACACACACACACACACACAGTCACACCTCTACACACAGACACACACACACACACACCTCTACACACGCACACCTCTACACACACGCACGCACGCACACCTCTACACACACACACACACACACCTCTACGAACACACACACACACACTTCTACACACACACACACACACACACACCTCTACACACACACACACACACACACACACACACCTCTACACACAGACACACACACACACCTCTACACACGCACACCTCTACACACACGCACACACGCACACCTCTACACACACACACACACACACACACACACACCTCTACGAACACACACGCGCACACACACCTCTACACACACACGCACACACACACACACATACACACGCACACACACCTCTACGAACACACACGCACACACACCTCTACACACACACACACACACACCTCTACACACACACCTCTACACGCACGCACACACACACACACACCTCTACGCACGCACACACACACACCTCTACACACACGCACGCACGCACACACACCTCTACACGCACACACACCTCTACGCACATCTACACACACACACACACACACACACACACACCACACACACACACCACACACCTCTACACACGCACACCTCTACACACACGCACACACGCACACCACCTCTACACACAGACACACACACACACACACACACACACACACACACACACACGCACACACCTCTACACAGACACACACACACACCTCTACACTCACACCTCTCCACACGTACACACACACACACACACACACACACACACAGTCACACCTCTACACACAGACACACACACACACACACCTCTACACACGCACACCTCTACACACACGCACACACGCACACCTCTACACACACACACACACACACACACACACACACACCTCTACGAACACACACACACACACACACACTTCTACACACACACACACGCACACCTCTACACACACACACACACACACACACCTCTACACACAGACACACACACACACCACAGTACACCTCCTACACAAGACACACACACACCTCTACACACGCACACCTCACACACACACACACACACACACACACCTCTACACACAGACACACACACACACACCTCTACACACGCACACCTCTACACACACGCACACACGCACACCTCTACACACACACACACACACACACCTCTACGAACACACACGCACACACACCTCTACACACACACGCACACACACACACACATACACACGCACACACACCTCTACGAACACACACGCACACACACCTCTCACACACACACACACACACACACCCACACACACACCTCTACACACACACCTCTACACACACACACACACACACCACACACCTCTACACACAGACACACACACACACCTCTACACACGCACACCTCTACACACACGCACACACGCACACCTCTACACACACACACACACACACACCTCTACGAACACACACGCGCACACACACCTCTACACACACACGCACACACACACACACATACACACGCACACACACCTCTACGAACACACACGCACACACACCTCTACACACACACACACACACACACACACACACACACACACCTCTACACACACACCTCTACACGCACGCACACACACACACACACCTCTACGCACGCACACACACACACCTCTACACACACGCACGCACGCACACACACCTCTACACGCACACACACCTCTACGCACATCTACACACACACACACACACACACACACACACACACACACACACACACACACACACACACCTCTACACACGCACACCTCTACACACACGCACACACGCACACACACCTCTACACACAGACACACACACACACACACACACACACACACACACACCCACACGCACACACCTCTACACAGACACACACACACACACTCACACCTCTCCACACGTACACACACACCTCTACACGCACACACACCTCCACACACACACACACACACACACACACACACACACACACACACACACAGTCACACCTCTACACACAGACACACACACACACACACCTCTACACACGCACACCTCTACACACACACACACACACACACACACACACACACCTCTACGAACACACACACACACACACACACACTTCTACACACACACACACGCACACCTCTACACACACACACACACACACACACACACCTCTACACACAGACACACACACACACACAGTCACACCTCTACACACAGACACACACACACCTCTACACACGCACACCTCTACACACACACACACACACACACACACCTCTACACACAGACACACACACACACACCTCTACACACGCACACCTCTACACACACGCACACACGCACACCTCTACACACACACACACACACCTCTACGAACACACACGCACACACACCTCTACACACACACGCACACACACACACATACACACGCACACACACCTCTACGAACACACACGCACACACACCTCTACACACACACACACACACACACACCTCTACACACACACCTCTACACGCACACACACCTCTACACGCACGCACGCACACACACACACACACACACACACCTCTACGCACGCACACACACACACCTCTACACACACACACACGCACGCACGCACACACACCTCTACACGCACACACACACACCTCTACGCACATCTACACACACACACACCTCTACACACGCACACACGCACACCTCTACACACACGCACACACGCACACCTCTACACACAGACACACACACACACGCACACACCTCTACACAGACACACACACACACACACACACTCACACCTCTCCACACGTACACACACACCTCTACACACACACGCACGCACACACACACACACACCTGATTTAAACGCAGACTTCTGTTGCTCCATGTTTCGTTGTTATCGTTTCACTGAGCGGAGAGAGTTGTGTTCTACCATTGGCAGAGGAGTAACACCAGGTGATGTCTGGTCCATGTTTCAGCAGATGAGTGGGGAAAGGAATCCATTAGAATGCCAGCTTTGGTTGATGGGGAGAGGCTGGCAGTGACGGATAAAGAGAAGGCAGGTATGTGAGGAAGGACACTTGCAGCAGTACATAGTGGGGAGCATCTCAGTGATATCCAGAGGCAGCAAACACAGCAGTTGCTAGCAGAGAATGAAAAGGTGAAGGAGAAGAGACAGGATGATAGGTCAGCTCTGGATGTGGAATTAGTGAGAGTGAGTAATGACGTGGGGGAACATTGAGAATGAAAGAGATAGTGGCAATAGTGTACGTTGACATTGAGAGGCGTATGACTCTGTGGAGGAGGGGCTACTGATCACATGGAGGAGGGGCTACTGACCACATGGAGGAGGGGCTACTGATCACATGGAGGAGGGGCTACTGACCACATGGAGGAGGGGCTACTGACCACATGGAGGAGGGGCTACTGATCACATGGAGGAGGGGCTACTGATCACATGGAGGAGGGGCTACTGATCACATGGAGGAGGGGCTACTGACCACATGGAGGAGGGGCTACTGACCACATGGAGGAGGGGCTACTGATCACATGGAGGAGGGGCTACTGATCACATGGAGGAGGGGCTACTGACCACATGGAGGAGGGGCTACTGACCACATGGAGGAGGGGCTACTGATCACATGGAGGAGAATGGGTATTGGAGGGAGAATGATCAATGGGGTAAGGGCCTTTTGAACAGACGGGACGTTTAGAGGAAAGGTTGGAGCAGATGTTTCCAGTTATTTAGAAATAGAAAACGGTATCCCCCGAGGGAGTGCAGTCAGTCCAATATTATTAACATCATGATTAATGACATGTTGACATGCTGAGACTCATGCATCCAATGGGCTCTACACGCAGAGGATGGGGCTCTGTGGATGAGGGGAAGACGTGCCCCATACGTAATGGAGAAGCTGGAGCGACTAAAGAAGTGGAGAGGTGGTCGTATAACTGGATTCAAAATGTCAGAGAGCAAGTCATGCTACATGGTATTTACAAACAAACGCAAGACTGATGGCCAACAGCCAACACTCTATGATCGTCCAATGACAAATCTGAATGCGTTCAAATACCTAGGACTGTGGTCTGATAGCAAGCACACATGGGACATGCATATTAATCAAGTGGAAACACAATGCTAAAAGTATTAAATGTATTGCGAGCTGTAGCTGGATGCAGCTGGGGCGCAGACAAACAAGCATTAGTAGACATGTACAGATCCATGATGAGGTCCACAACAGACTGTGGTTGCATAGCGTTTGGAGCAGCAGCAAAACATCACTTACAAACTGATAGACTGCAATATAAAGCCTTGAGGTGTGTATTGGAGCGATAAGTCAACTGTTAGCTTATCGCGACAGGCCTCTGCACACAATGAAACAGTGGAGACAAACATGTGCTTGGATTTCATTAGTGAATGAAACTGAGAGCCCTTTATAGTCTGTGTCCAATATTGTGTATTTGTATATATTGTATATATATATATGCTAAGGTCCCGCTGCTGACACCATAGCAGTCATTTAGTGCGCATATGTGTAATTAAATATCAAAATCTCACTCCAGCCAGGTACCCACATTTGGCAACCCTGGTTAGCTTCAGAGCTAGCAGTCTGTGTTGTAAACAAAGACAGGACGAGCTGGAAATGAAACAAACGATACTTAGAAACTGGTTAAAAGTTTCTGATGGAAGGAAACGACCTCTTCTCTCTTTGAATGTGGTTTATACCTTTCAGGTAACAGCAACAGCTAAAGCCTGACAATGAACCGTTTGGCTGCACCCGCACTGCGAGGGGGCCAAGTTCCCATCAGCAGAAACACGTGGGTTTGCTATCCTGGCTCCAAGATGGTGGAACGAGCTCCCAGTGACATCAGGACAGCAGAAAGCTCACACACCTTCCAGACTGAAACTCATCTCTCTGGACTCCACCTCCAGCCATAGAACTACGAACAAAGCACGTATATACTAACAAAGGAATGCATATGTTTAATAAGATGAGAGAAGAGTTACACATCATGTGAAACTAAAACTGGTATATTTAAGCAATAGCTCACGACATTTGACTTGTCCGTTTTATAACTACATATATATAATCAATGAGTGAATGTGTCTTTCAGACGCCCCTTGATTACATGATGGTTATTAAGTCACCTCAATATATTTCTGTTTTCTTTCTGCTGGTTCTCTGTCATTGAGGTGAGAGTTATCACGATGCGGGGAGAAACGGGACCAGTTCAAACAGGGAGACCTGGCAATATTGTACAAGTAGTTAATAATAATAAAAGACATTAAGAAAAAGGCATTTTAAACAGTCATTATAAAGCAACACAATCTACCTGCATTGCATTACTCTAAACGTGTAATAACGTGCTTTAACCAGTAGGTGGTTTGGGTTAAAAAGCTGTCAAGTTTACTGTGTTAACAAAATAAAATATACTGCTGTTTCTGGTTTAGTTTGCGACGGATATATTTATCTATTGTTTTGATATTTGTAACACAAAAGCGATGGAAAAACCCCACAGCGACACAGAAAAGATGGTCTTAACATGACCCAGCGGTCTATAGTTAATAAAAAACAATAATGTGAAAACTAAATATTACTAACTTTATTGTGAAATTCAAACTGAACGGTAAAAGAATAGTCTCCGGTCTATAGAGAGGCGAAGTCCCTCCCCTTCCGGGAGCCTCCATGGGACCCCGGAAGCGGAAAATTATACATTGAAGTCAATGGAGAGAGAAAAGTTATCTTTTGATCCCGTTTGAATTGTGCCACGAATGACTCATATGATGTTTGTCAATTTAAAAGAACATTTTGCAAGTCAAAAAAATAAAAATTTGTCTTAAAACTGTGAAGTTACACATTTCTTTGTGTGAAACCGCTCGGTGAACTACAGGTCTCTGGTCTCGCACAATACGCGTCACCATCACAAAGACGGCCGTAACGTTAGCAAATTTCACCTGTTTCTTTCAGAATGAGAATAAAAGTATACAACGAGGTGAACATCACTACAAGTCTGGGCACGTTGAGAGCTGAACATACACGAAAGGGGAGTTAGTCGGTTCTGTAAGAGCAGCGGGACTGGCTTTACAAGGTTTCGGTGAGTAATATGAGTGCAATGTGTAACGTTAATGTCAGCTAGCTAACATTAGCTAACAAGGTACACTAACGTGTTTTGTTTCAGTAACTAGTTTTCTCCTTAAGAACTTCGTGGTCTCTGTGTATGCTGTGGATAACATTAGTGTTCACAAATAATAATAATTAATTCCTTAAATGTATTATAGTGCTTTTCCAGATGCTCAAAGCACTTCACAAATACACATTACACATATTTTTATACATGCAATGGTCACTGTGGACAATACCCACAGGAGCAAGTTCAGGTGAAGTGTCTTGCCCAAGGACACACCGGCTTTACAGACGCAGCAGCGGCGGGTTTCACCCCTTGATCTGATGATCATTGCACAGCGCACTGCGCCACACCGTCCATCTTCACGCCTCGAGGTCATCGAGGTACACATTAGTATCATATGGTGGCGGCGGGAGCGGGTTTCGAACTGGAGTTCCCCAGCACCCCCCTTGATCTGATGATCAGATGCACAGACTCCCGTGTTTTGTTTTAGTTGCTCTTCAGATTGAAGCTGCCAGTTTCATATTGACTATACTGACCGTCTCTGCTACTTTGTTGTGTGGACCAGAAGGAGGAGATCATCATCCCCATCCCCAAAGACCCTGCATGGCATGGAAATCTCCTCCTCCTGGAGAACTTCTACACCCAGCATATGCTCCCTGTGTTGGCCAGTAGAGAGGAGGACATTTAAATAAACATACTCTTAACACCCTCAGACTCTGCGTTGTGTTCCGTATGTGTGATGGGTGTTATGCAGAGGGGAGGAAAACAGGACACAGCAGATTGGGATTGTGGTGGAGACGCTGAGCAGTTATTTAATTGTTGCATGTCCAAAACGCTGCGGCGCGGCTGCTCACAGGAACCCGCAAGTTTGACCACATCACACCAGTTCTGGCTTCGCTCCACCGGCTTCCTGTCCATTTCAGAGTGCATTTTAAGATTTTATTGTTTGTTTTTAAATCTCTTAATGGGCTGGCCCCAGAGTACATCTCCGACCTCTTGCAGGTGTACACCCCCTCAAGGGCTTTGAGGTCGGCTGATCAGCTGCTGCTTGTAGTCCCAAAAACAAAGAAAAAGACCAGGGGAGACCGAGCGTTCTCATCGGTAGCCCCCAGGCTCTGGAACTACCTGCCCCCTCATGTTAAATTGTCGCCCACTCTTGAAGCTTTTAAGTCCCGCCTAAAAACCCACCTATTTTCCCTCGCTTACCAGTCAGTCAGTCTGAGCTATGTCATACCTATTTGTATGCTTTCACTGTCTGTCCATAGCCTTTATGTGCCTTGTATTTATTCTTATGTGTGCTTTTTTAATCTATTCGTGTAATATTATATTTTATTATAATGTTATGTTCATTGTGAAGCACTTTGGCAAACCCTCTGTTTTTAAACTGTGCTATATAAATAAAGTGGATTGGATTTAATTGTTGCATGTAATTATTATTATATTGCGTGCTTCTTAGTTATTCCATCTTTTGCTGTAACATGGATCTGTATGTCACTCTATATTTAAATCTCTACGGACTGATTTCAGTGGGATGGCAAGTTCCTATCTTTAAACATTTATTAGTTTTTTCTCAGAACAGATTTGATTTTCTGAAGTTAATTTAACTTTGCGACCATGTAAGGTCATTATTAAAAAGGTACAATCAATTTGTTTAGGGTTGACTAAAATAATGAAAAACATTCATTTGGATGATTTACTGACAGAATAAGAAACTCAATGAAGCTCTACTCACCTGTTCCTTTTTATAAAGTGAAACAGTTGAAACGATTGATTTTAGTAAACTTAAAAACAACCTTCTCCAAAAGCTATCAAGGAATATACCGACTACTTGTTTTAGAACTTTATTACATATTTGTATATAGTTTGAATGATCCATAGTCGACAGAAGCTTGTGTTTACACTGACCTGTCACTCATATATTAATGTCTTTGTAACTTCAGTAAACCACTACCTCACTCATTTCTTTCATTCATCACGGTTCAGTAAACTAAGTGACACATGAACCGGTTTGAAAACAGCTAAGCTCCCTTTCTCTTGTGTCCATACACTTGGCCCTTTCTCTTTTCCATGTGGAAAAGGGAAGCTGCATATTCTGCTTTTCTCATCTGGCTCCCTGTCTGCTCGTCTACAATGAGAAAATGATATGCCACATGGATGTCGGTGCAGTCCACGATCATTGTGCAGTTGAAGGCAGAATGAATGTATTATTGACTCCGAATGAAGCACAACTTCATGTCATACAATACATTGACTTTATTTGTAATTGTGTAAACACATATGAGCATTGGTTAGCAAGCAGGACCTGCAGGAACAGAGCACGGCGATGGATGGAGCTGGGAAGAGAGAAGAATAAAGAAAACAGATCAACTTTATTATCGGATATTAAAAATTCAATTTCAAAACAAGTTGCCACTCCTACAGTTTTCTAGTGTGTAAAGATGATTTCACTTGACCTATGCACAATATCACACTCAATACATGTGTGTCTCTGGGGGGTGCATTGTGCCTTTGATGTATATACATAATATACCATAACCAAATACTATTACGTGCAGTGGAAGTCAGGTTGCCAGAGCAGGTCAGTGTGCATGTTCCTCAGGGTCTCAGCAGTTACAGGTGAGGGAAAGGAAATAAGAGAAAAAGGTCAGTAACAACACTTTGAATAATTATCTCTTCTAATAATGTTCTCTCAGTAATCACTCAACTACTGTCTTTCCAACACACAGATTGACCCTCACTGTCATCACGATGAAACACGTCCAGAAGAATGTCATGCAAAGCTGCCTGCCTGCCTTCGACTCTCCCTGACTGCTTCCTTAGCACTCGGTGGAGGGGGCGATAGGCTACTCTTCAAATGTTTCACGAAATACTTACCATCATGACTACTCTTACTGTTCAACATGTTGGTTTACTTCAGGCTACTAAAAATGACAAGGCTAAGTAATGTAATGCTAGGTAGCTAACTTCACTATGTTCCATGCACAACATGTGTATTACCTGATAGGTTTGGTCCAACGACTCCTGGTCCTTTTATCAGACGGGAATTGATAGAACGAGCAAGTGGTATGATCACAACCTGGTACAAAGCACACAGGCATCTTGTAAAAGTGAATTTATTTTTAGCAATCTCTTATTTATTGGAGGGAATAAATCAGTTATGAGATCTTCTTCGCTTTAATTACGAGTCGCAACCACTTGGAGCATTATCGCCTGTGACATCACATACGCGACCCAGAATGGGAATTGGGATTTGTAGTCGCGTATTTTTCATAGTCTTATAATTCAACAGTTTTACGACAAAATGTGACTTTTTTGACATGGAACTTATTGTTTAAGATTGACAAACATCATATGTGTAGTTCATGGCACAATTCGAACGGGATCAAAAGATACGTTTTCTCTCTCCATTGAATTCAATGTAAATTTTTCGCTTCCGGGGTCCCATGGGCCGGAAATAGATGGGCGTGACTTCGCCTCTCTATAAGGGCAAAGAGGCGGAGCCGAGGCACGACCTGCTGCCTCCGAACTGGAAGTAAACAGAGCTAGCTCAGGCTAAGAAGCTAAGCTAACATGAAATACATGCATACCAAGATACTGCTAACAGTGTAGTTCCCCTATATAAACGTTACATTCATAATCAAATGAGACAATCTGCAAGAGAATTAGCTATATTTTGTTATTCTTAATGCTTGTCATTCACACGTTGAGAAAAGACGGACTCCACCGCCCGGAGCTAACGGAGGGGGCTAGCTCCGGGACGCCGGCTGGAGCTAGCCCCCTGCGGCTCCGTTAGCTCCGGCGGCCACCACTGGGATAATTGGGTCCCCTATTAACATTTGCTCCCGTTTAGCATTATGGGCGTCATAGCCATAGACTATAAAAGTCTTACCCAAGGCTGAATCATAAACTAAAATGTATATGTATTAGGGTTGTCAGTCGATTAAAATATTTAATCGCGATTAATCGCACATTTTTGATCTGTTCTAAATGTTCCTTAGAGGAATATTTTTCAAGTTTTTAATACTCTTATCAACATATGAGTGGACAAATATGCTTTATGCTAATGTTTATTATCATTTAAACAATGACACATATTCTCATGAATATTAAACACAACAACCTCTGTATGCATAAAGAGTTACGTCCTTAGCTGGTTAATAAGTAACAAGCTAAGCTACCAAGCACACAAACACCTGCGAACGGGGTTAACATGTATAATATTATCATGTTAGTCTTCTTGGAAGTTCTGTTAGTACATTCAAGCGCACAGCACGTACATTCAAGCGCACAGCACGACATTTTAAGCTCCTCTTAGCCGTCCCCCGGCAACTCCCGAGCAGCAGGGAGACTGGGTGGCTGTTCAGAAGGGGCATAACGCGAAACCCGCAGGTCCCCACCAACCCGTTCACGTATCTAACAGATATTCCCCACTCAGCGAGACACCCGCTGAGAAGCCAACTCTGGTTATTGGTAGCTCTATTATGAGACACGTGAATCTAGAGACCGAAGCCTCCACAGTCACATGCATTCCGGGGGCCAGAGCGGGCGACGTTGAGGCGCATCTTAAACTGCTGGCTAAAGCTAAACGTAAATACAGTAGGATTGTTATTCACGTCGGTGGTAATGATGTTCGTTTACGCCAATCAGAATGCACCAAACTTAATGTGGAGTCGGTGTGTAGTTATGCTAAAACAATGTCGGACACCGTAATCTTCTCTGGTCCCCTCCCCAATCTGATCAATGATGACATGTATAGCCGCATGTCATCCTTTCAGCGCTGGTTGTCTTGGTGGTGCCCAGCAAACAATGTGGGCTTCGTAAATAATTGGACAGCCTTCTGGGGAAAACCTGGTCTGATTAAGAGAGACGGCGTTCATCCTACTTTGGAAGGTGCAGATCTCATTTCGGCAAACATCTCAGGGCTTTGTGGACGTAATCCATGACAAACTGGAGTTGAGACCAGGAGGCAGAGTCGCAGTCTTACACGCTTCTCTGCGCTCTCTCCTAGGCAGTCACCCATAGGAATCCCGAACCCAATAAAATACCCAATATTAGCGGTGTGTGTGTCTGCCCAAGGACAATTTAAGGTAAAACCTAATAGAGGTGTCATACATAATAACCTAATAAAAGTAAATGTAACAACTACTACAGTGCAACAAAACAGGAAGATTAAATGTGGTCTCTTAAACATAAGATCTCTAGCATCTAAAGCAATATTGGTAAATGATTTAATATCAGATTATAATATTGATGTATGCTGTCTCACTGAAACTTGGTTGAGACATGAAGAATATGTCAGCATAAATGAGGCCACTCCACCCAGCCATGTCAACACTCATATTGCTCGAGGCACGGGCCGAGGAGGTGGAGTTGCAGCAATCTTTGACTCAAGTTTACTTATCAATACTAAACCAAAATTAAATTATACCTCTTTTGAAAGCCTCGTTTTTAGTCTTACGCATCCGACCTGGAAAACTTTGCAGCCAATCTTATTTGTTACAGTGTATCGTGCACCAGGTCCTTATTCAGAATTCTTATCAGAATTCTCTGAGTTTTTATCAACTTTGGTTCTTAAAACAGACAAAGTAATTATCGTAGGTGACTTTAATATTCATGTTGACGATGATAAAAGGAGCCTTACTGTTGCATTTAACTCTATATTAGATTCTGTTGGTTTCTGTCAGAGTGTAAATAAACCAACCCACTGTTATAATCACACTCTCGACCTTGTTCTGACTTATGGTATTGAAATTGAGCAACTATTAGTCGAACCGCATAATCCTGCTTTATCCGACCATTTCTTAGTAACTTTTGAAGTACTGTTACTAGACTACAAAGCATTAGTCAAAAGCTCTTGCAGCAGAAACCTATCTGTTAGTGCTATAGCCACATTTAAGGAAGAGATTCAACCAATACTTAACTCGATAGCATGTCTGCATGTAGGGGAGGAAACTTATACAAAATGTACACCACCCCAAATTGATCATGTTGTTGATAGTGCTATAGATGCGCTGCGAATAAAATTAGACTCTGTTGCTCCTTTGAAAAAGAAGGAATAAAACAACATAGATTAGCTCCATGGCATAATGCCGAAACCCGCAAAATAAAGCAAAAGTCTAGACAACTTGAAAGGATATGGCGTTCCACTAAACTTGAAGAATCTCGTTTAATTTGGCATATTACTCTCAATGAATATAAGAAAGCACTGCGTAAAGCGAGAGCAGCCTACTACTCTTCATTAATAGATGAGAATAAGAATAATGCAAGATTTCTTTTCAGCACTGTAGCCAGGCTGACAGAGAGCCACAGCTCTGTTGAGCCTTCTATTCCCTTAGCACTCAGTAGTAATGATTTTATGTGCTTTTTTAACGATAAAATTGTTACTCTTAGAAACAAAATTAATGACCTCTTGCCTTCGACCAGTATAGTGTTATCAACAGCTCCCGGAATCGTAAGTTCTAATATTACACTAGATAGTAAACTAGAATGCTTTTCAGCCATTAACCTTGAACAATTACATTCAATGATTCTCTCTTCTAAACCATCAACGTGCATGTTAGACCCAATTCCAACTAAGCTGTTGAAGGAAGTTTTTCCATTAATTAGCACTTCTTTATTAAATATTATGAATATGTCTTTATTATCAGGCTATGTTCCACAATCATTCAAAGTAGCAGTGATAAAACCGCTTCTTAAAAAGCACAACCTCGATCCAGAGGTTTTAGCCAACTATAGACCTATTTCTAATCTTCCGTTCCTCTCAAAAATTCTTGAGAAAGCGGTCGCAAAACAGCTGTTACTTAAAAAACAATGATTTATTTGAAGACTTTCAGTCTGGCTTTAGAACACATCATAGCACAGAGACAGCTCTGGTTAAAGTCACAAATGACATTCTAATAGCCTCAGACAAGGGACTTGTCTCTATTCTTGTTTTGCTGAATCTCAGTGCTGCATTTGATACTATCGACCATGATATCCTATTGCAAAGACTAGAGCACTTAGTTGGCATACAGGGAACTGCTTTAGGCTGGTTTAGGTCCTATCTATCTGAGCACTCTCAGTTTGTACGTGTTAACGATGAATCTTCCACGCAAACCAAAGTTAGCCATGGAGTGCCACAGGGCTCAGTGCTCGGACCTATTTTGTTCACATTATATATGCTTCCGTTAGGCAATATTATAAGGAATCATTCTGTAAACTTTCATTGTTATGCGGATGATACTCAACTATATTTATCAATCAAGCCTGATGAAATTAATCATCTAAATAAAATTCAAGACTGCCTTAGGGACTTGAAAACGTGGATGACCTTAAACTTTTTGATGTTAAACACGACCAAAACTGAAGTTATTGTACTTGGCCCGAAGAATCTACGAAACAAATTATCTAAAGACATACTAACTATGGATGGCATTAATTTGGCCTCCAGTGAGACTGTAAGGAATCTTGGTGTTATATTTGATCAGGATTTATCCTTTAACGCCCACATAAAATCAATTTCAAGGACCGCCTACTTCCATCTATGTAACATTGCAAAAATCAGGCATATCTTGCCTCAAAACGATGCAGAGAAACTAGTCCATGCATTTGTTACTTCTAGGCTGGATTATTGTAACTCTTTATTATCAGGGAGTACCAAGAAGTCAATCAAGTCGCTTCAGCTGATTCAAAATGCTGCGGCTCGTGTACTAACCAGAGTTAGGAGAAGGGACCACATTACTCCTGTTCTGGCTGCCTTACACTGGCTCCCTATAGAACACAGGATAGAATTTAAAATTCTTCTTCTCGCCTACAAAGCCCTTAATGGGCAGGCGCCATCTTACCTTAAAGAACTCATTATACCCTACTGTCCTACTAGGGCATTGCGTTCCAAGAATGCAGGGTTGTTGGTTGTTCCTAGAATCTTTAAAAGTACAATGGGAGCCAGAGCCTTTTCTTATCAAGCTCCACATTTGTGGAATCAGCTTCCAGTTTGTGTTCGGGTGGCAGACACCCTATCCGTTTTTAAGAGTGCGCTTAAGACCTTCCTTTTTGATAAAGCTTATAGTTAGGGCTGATTAGATTCAGCCCCTAGTTTTGCTGATATAGGCTTAGTTTGTCGGGGGACATCTTACTTCTTCCTTCTCTCTGTCTATACCCGTGTACACTCATGTTCCGATTAACCCAGCTTCCCCAAATGTCTTTCTTTTTGGTGTCTATATACGCTGGGATCCGGAGTCATGGATGATCCTGCGGTCCTGTGTCCTGGATCGCGAGCGCTGGACCTTGAGTCGTGGCTGTGGTCCTGGATCATAGGTCCTGGATGGATATCCTCGTGGATTCATCTTCCTATTATACACACATGCATTTCCAAACATCTGGACTACCTATGTTGCAAATGTATTATCTTTTCAATTTACACACGGCATCTATTGCACGTCTGTCCGTCCTGGGAGAGGGATCCCTCCTCTGTTGCTCTCCCTGAGGTTTCTCCCATTTTTCCCTTTAAACTGGGTTTTCTTTGGAAGTTTTTCCTTGTACGATGTGAGGGTCTAAGGACAGAGGGTGTCGTACTGTCATACTGATATTCTGTACACACTGTGAAGACCACTGAGACAAATGTAACATTTGTGATATTGGGCTATATAAATAAACATTGATTGATTGATCACCGGACGACAGAGTCGGTCTCCGTGTGCACAGACAGGGTTGCTGTTAACGTCGGTCTGTACAACGGAATTGTGCCAAAACTATGCTAACCGGCTGCGGAGGGAGACTCCCCCCCCCCTTCACTGGAGAACTGCGCTAAAACAGCTGATCACAACGTTCACACTCTGTGGTCACGAAGTACTCCACTCCCCCGTTGATACAAATCAACACGTAATGAATTAAGACCCCACGGTTTGATGATTGATAGGTGTGTGCGCTGTCTTTCATTTTGACACACATGTTATAATAAACATAGATACTGTATGTTAAATGGATATATCCACCTTCTTTCATTTATCTTTCCATTCCCACAACAATATTCATAAAGAAATGGCATATTTTGGACATAGTTCGAATGGTGATTAATCATGATTAATGTAGTGGAAAATTTCATTATTATCATTCTTATTATTATCCTTATTATGTCTTTCATATGTTTAAACCAAATGCTTCTTATTTCCTCTTGTTGTGCTTTTACCATTATTATTCTATTATATTCTCTTATGAGTTTCCCAGTCTCTGCAAGGCCACAGCTGTTTCAGCAGACTGGGAGACTCATACACAGTCACACAAAGTTCCGTTATGCTATCTGCAAGGCCAAACGGTGTCTCATCAACAATCTGACTGTGTGAACCCAGATTGTTCTCTTTCCCACTCCTTTTTCTATATAACCTTTGCTTTTCCATTGTTCTGCGCACTCTCGGGCAGACTTTCCATACTCTGCCCGACCGGTGACAATATATTATTATGTCGTGTATTTGAAGCTTCAAATAAATAACCAAAAGACAGCTTTGCTTGATTCACCATTTATTTGTTTTATCATTTGACTTGTACTCTCCAGAGCCGTGTTTGGGAGCCAGATTTCCATAACAAATGGCGTTGTCGGCAGGATCTCTGTTTGTTTGATCGGGGAAACCTCTGGACGCTGGTGGGTGCGCGCTCCGGGATCTTTTGGGTCTTCCTCTACCTCAACGGGAAAAGACCGTACGAGACGAGGGGACCAGCGCGAGGGGTGGAACCGATTGACTTCACGAGATCCAACGAACTCAAAGGGCTTTCAATACTCGGTGAGATGTGCAAAGTCTAAATTGTTTAAAGTTAAACGTAATTAAAACTCCATGACATCAGGAGAGGGACTGCTCGAAAACAGAGATATTTGGCATATCTAGCATCGACGGATGAAAAATAGTGTTTTGGTGACACGGAGTGTTTTGGTGACACTTTAATAGTGTTTTGGTGACACGGAGTGTTTTGGTGACACTTTAATAGTGTTTTGGTGACACGGAGTGTTTTGGTGACACGGAGTGTTTTGGTGACACTTTAAAAGACTTTGCTATGGAGGCAAAGCAGGGGAGGGGGTATGTACAGCCTCCTGAGGGTCCGATAGTTGATGTCATGTGAGCAAAATATGGTGAAGAAAGTCTGGCTAAATTAAATATATGGACGGAAATGTTCGGATTTCCTAAGGGAGGTACTTTGAGTAAATTAAAAATCAAAAACCTAAGGGATAAATTACAAGAGTGTGAAGATGGAATGAAGAAGAAGAGTACAATTAAAGTAAAAGACTTAGAGAAACTAGACACTCATAGAAAGTGTGTAAAATACTGGGAGGATGAAGCAGAGTGCCGTGAAAGAAGGCAATTGGCCGCGGCAATAAAAAAGATTCAGGCTGAGGATAAAAGTGCAAAGGAAGAGAAAAAGTGTTTTGTGCTTCCTCCTCAACATAAACTACCCCAAGCTTCCCTCTATCCTCTGTTCACAGGCGTGCGGGACCCTCTCCTCGACTCAGGATTTCCATTCCCTCCTCCACCTCTCAATCTGCTGCCTGCTGAGGGGGCTCTTGGAGGGGCTGCTGCTGCTGTCGACATACCAGACGCCGCTGGAGAAGCTGCACAGCAGGACAGACAGAAAAAGGAAAGAGACGAAGAGAGAAAAGAAAATGAAGAAGAAGAAGCAAGACTGAAAAAGATCCAGGACAAGAGAGAGAAAAAGGAGAGAGACGCGAAGGGAGCTGAACTCTACAAAAAAGGACGCCTCCGCTACCAGAACGACCAGGAGGACGAGGAGGATATTACTGTCGCCTGTCCTATGATACAGGTGGCCGGACCTGAGGGTCCTGCATTAGTCTATCGCCCATGGACGCCCCTCCTTCACTGACAAAATGTCATCACTGACTTCCATGCAGCAGCTAGCTACGCCAGTTGAGAAAGCTCAATGGAAGGCTGCTGGGGCTGTTTTTGACCCAAAATCCAGCATCTAGGTTGGTCCAAATTCTAATCCATGTCTTCCCAGACATTTTTTCCCTCATTTCGCTAAGTTGACACATGGGTGGGATCATGTGTCAAAAGGGGGGATGTTAGAGTCTATAAATCAGGAGTGGTTCACAAGGGGGTTCACAGTAACAGCTCAAAAGCACTGTGAAGCATGCCTAATCTGCATTATGCAAAATTCTGGTAGACCAGTAAAGGTTACAGGACCCGGAGCACATCCACCTCCCACCAGGCCATTTGAGCACCTAATGCTGGATTTCATTGAGCTTAGCCCATCAGAGGGTAAGAAGCACTGCTTAGTGGTGGTCGACATGTGGTCCAAATGGGTTGAAGCTTTCCCAGTAAAAGCACAGACAGCAAATGCTGTGGCAAAGGCACTACTGAGGGAAATCATTCCTAGATGGGGACTACCAGACAACATTTCTAGTGACAACGGTTCACATTTTGCTAATGAGGCCATTACGCAGATAGGAGAATACATGGGCATGGACATCAGAAAGCATTGTGCTTATCATCCACAGAGTGGGGGTGGGGTGGAAAGAGAGAACGGCACAATCAAAAACAAACTAGCAAAATGCTGTGCAGACACAGGTCTGTCATGGACACAAGCTCTGCCCATTGTGCTGATGTACATGAGGATGCGGAAAAGAACACGGAGTCAACTCAGCCCATTTGAAATCCTTTTTGGGACACCTCCACAGATTGGACTCAAGGCTCCAGGATTTCCTCTTCCCTCCACAACTTTGTGTGAGGATGCTATGTTGTCATATTGTGTTAACCTATCATCCACTTTAGCAGACATCCGACGTCAGGTAGCCGCAGCCTTGCCTACCCCTGCCACTGGTCCGCTTCACCGCCTTCAACCGGGCGACTTCGTGCTGGTCAAGGATTTCCGGAGAAAGAGCTGGAAATCCAATCGTTGGCAAGGTCCCTACCAGGTGCTTCTCGTCACCCAGACAGCGGTCAAGGTAGCCGAGAGAGCTACATGGGTCCACGCCAGCCACTGCAAGGTCGTGGTCACAGGAAAGGAGAAACGATAGAAACAGATGACAACAAGTGACATGTCCAAGTCACCAACAGATGACAACAAGTGACATGTCCAAGTCACCAACAGATGACAACAAGTGACATGTCCAAGTCACCAACAGATGACAACAAGTGACATATCCAAGTCACCAACAGATGACAACAAGTGACATGTCCAAGTCACCAACAGATGACAACAAGTGACGTGTCCAAGTCACCAACAGATGACAACAAGTGACATGTCCAAGTCACCAACAGATGACAACAAGTGACGTGTCCAAGTCACCAACAGATGACAACAAGTGACATGTCCAAGTCACCAACAGATGACAACAAGTGACATGTCCAAGTCACCAACAGATGACAACAAGTGACGTGTCCAAGTCACCAACAGATGACAACAAGTGACATGTCCAAGTCACCAACAGATGACAACAAGTGACGTGTCCAAGTCACCAACAGATGACAACAAGTGACGTGTCCAAGTCACCAACAGATGACAACAAGTGACGTGTCCAAGTCACCAACAGATGACAACAAGTGACATGTCCAAGTCACCAACAGATGACAACAAGTGACGTGTCCAAGTCACCAACAGAAGACGACAACAAGTGACGTGTCCTAGTCACCACCAGCACCACACTTGCACTACATACACCAAAACACACTACACACAAGGTGTCACGAGCGAGTGCCAGCTGAGCGGTTCCATATGCTCTCTGGTTCCTCGTTTGTGTTATCAGTGTGCGAAGTCTGACGGTCCGGGTCATGAAATCGACCGAGAGAATACACACACACACTCCATGGAACATTTCCCCCTCGTGATGAGGGCTCGCCTGGAGAGACGACAACGCAACCGTGAGCAATGTGAATGCTACTGGAGAGCCTGGACACTCATAGAATGGTTCCTCTGCAGACTTGCCATGATAGTTGTGTTAGGACTAGTCCTATATTTTATGTATCCAGGGTCAGCACACAGCATGTCAGCCAACATCGAGGTATCTAAGAGGTACATGGGGAAAGCAGGGCGAACCATATGGGTTGAGGGGCGGGGGAAAGCAGGGCGAACCACATGGGTCGAGGGGCTGGGGAAAGCAGGGCGAACCACATGGGTCGAGGGGCTGGTCGAGACAGGGATTGGTAACATTACTCTAAGGGATGGGGAAGACAGCGCAGTGCAGTTAGACCCGTGCAACTACATGCATTGCCCCGACCCTAAGAAACTGGGGGGGGCAGACGCCTACATTTGCTATGTCGAGAGTGACAGTTACACCGCCACTCACTGCTCGGGGGGCTGGACTTTTGTTTTATGGACCACCGCGCACACCGATTGGGGTTATACCTTATGGGACGACAAAACAAACATCAAAGGGAGATTGTCTATCTCCAAGGTCAATTCATCGAGCCCCGTCATCCTGTTACAACTACAGGCTGCCCAGATATCAGACAAGGGTTATTTTGTTGTCTGTATGTATGTATCCGGCGCCGACCCGTGTGGCACATTTTACATAGACATCGCGCCCAAAACTCAGACCCCGGAAAAGCGTAAGCAACCTTTGACGCCACTGTTGACATCCATAGGTACATCTACATTTAATCTATACATAGGCGACCATAGCAACATTGATGTGGGTCAGACCAGTAATGGGATCACCGGTAACGTCTGGTGGCACACTGAGATCATTCTTGCAGGCCGCAGGACAACATGGGTCATGTTATGCATGCACCTTTTCCCCCAGGACTCATCAATGTCCGTGCCAGTTCGTCCGCGCTCTCTGACCCAGGTTGAACACCTCTGCGCGTTTATGGCTCTGACGAGGCCCATCAAGGGTGAAGACAGCGTAACCGGGTGGCGTTATGCTAGGCAGCTTCCCCCACCATGCAGCAATCGGTCTGACTCCTCTTTGCGTGCATCCACGCTTGACACCACATACGCAAAGTACCAACCCGTCAGCCATGTGCACCCTAGTCATTTGAGAGGGATGAAACACAGCCTCTGCATCCAGAGAGTTTACCACAAAACGTCTCTTACACCACATTATTTTTTCCTAGGCACTACTACTGGTTGTACTCGCATCCTACGGAACACATGCGGTGACGGTGCTCACAAAATCTCGTATTGTCACATATCTGGTGCCCCTGAGAGAATCCTTTCTAACGTAGCATTCCCAGATGTTGAACATATTTCCCTCCAACTGGCGTGGCCCAGTGATTCTGGGTTTAGCGCGCCAGAAGATTACGTTTGGTTGTGCGGCAACAAGCTCTATCAAGTTCTGGCTCCCCTTTGGATAGGGACATGCACTCTAGTGGATTTGAATCCAGCAGTCACTGTACTCACGTCCTTAATGCACACGACACATCATTACCCAGAGTTCCAACACCCCGACCACCACAAGGTAAAAAGAGATATGACGTCCGCTGGAGCTAAATTCATGGGTGGCCTGTTCCCATGGTGGGGTACAGTAAACAATGCCCATAAAATAGATACCTTACACGTCCGGCTAGAGAACCTCACTTACGAGACGACGCAAGGCTTCCAGGCATTGCCCCCATTCATAATAGCCTCTAGGAACATGCTCATGCAGCACCAATTCGCTCTTGACCTTTTGTTCGCCTCAAAGGGTGGCCTGTGTCATGTGATCGGTGACTCCTGTTGCACTTACATTCCCGACGCCACCAAGAACATCACTGACACCGTGCTGCATCTTAACAACCTGTTAGCTGACATGAAAGCTGATGACATATCCAACGCAGGGGGCTGGGACTGGTGGTCCTGGCTTACATCAGGTGGGTGGAAAGCATGGCTGGCTAGTATAGTTACACCCCTGGCGATCATTTTTGGCCTATTAATCAGTTGTACCTGTTTGATTATCCCAATACTGAAGAAATGCGTTTCCAGCATGGTGTCCTCAGCTTTCGTTCAGTATACTACTATTCCATTACAAGACAATCCTTTGCGCCACAGTGAGATAGATCAGCTAGAATCAGAAGAGTCTGATTCCGATTCATCAATATAATCATGTGTGTATCTCCTCTCTTATGCTTACATTATATTGGAGTCTGTCCTCCACAAAAACAGCCAGTTTTCTATGATATATTTGTGATGTGTTTACTTAAACCAGCGATGGAGTGTATTCATTGATGTGTTATATCAGTCTATCCTATCATTTGTTTTTTTCTATTGATCAAGTATGATCAAAAGGGGGGAATGTAGTGGAAAATTTCATTATTATCATTCTTATTATTATCCTTATTATGTCTTTCATATGCTTCTTATTTCCTCTTGTTGTGCTTTTACCATTATTATTCTATTATATTCTCTTATGAGTTTCCCAGTCTCTGCAAGGCCACAGCTGTTTCAGCAGACTGGGAGACTCATACACAGTCACACAAAGTTCCGTTATGCTATCTGCAAGGCCAAACGGTGTCTCATCAACAATCTGACTGTGGGAACCCAGATTGTTCTCTTTCCCACTCCTTTTTCTATATAACCTTTGCTTTTCCATTGTTCTGCGCACTCTCGGGCAGACTTTCCATACTCTGCCCGACCGGTGACAATATATTATTATGTCGTGTATTTGAAGCTTCAAATAAATAACCAAAAGACAGCTTTGCTTGATTCACCATTTATTTGTTTTATCATTTGACTTGTACTCTCCAGAGCCGTGTTTGGGAGCCAGATTTCCATAACATTAATTAATTTTTAAGCTGTGATTAATCTGATTATAAATTGTAATCGTTTGACAGCCCAGTTAATATTTAATCCACTACAATGAGCTAGTTGCACAGGATGACGTATTTCCATTCCGGTTCATTGAGAGTGCGCTTGTAAACTTCCGGTGTACGGTAGAGCGGTAGAGGGGGTGGTGGCAACACTGGACTGTGACTGGACGAGAGATGGCAGAGGGAAGTGACGAGGCAGGAAGTTAAGTTGAAGGAGGACACTCTGATAGTGAGTAAAAGAGAGTTTGTACTGTTTATGGCAGAGATCATCAACTGTTCAGCGCAGACTACAAGCCGGAATGAAAGAATCTAAATAATTGTCAAATCATCTGAAAAGTACCTTGATGTGAAAGGGATGCACTGGGGACACGTGAAAGATATCCTGAATGATGACGTCCAACAACCTCAGACATGGACTGGATCATCCTGATGGTGGTAATTGTACTGCAGTGGAATGCTAGAAGTTTAATTGCAAATGGACAAGAGTTCAACAAATATATTGACAACCTGGGAGAGAAACCTAAAGTTCCTTGTATTCAGGAAACATGGCTGAAAGCACAACTGGGTTTTATTGTGAAGGGATATCCTGCAGCTAGACGAGATAGGGACTCTGGCAGAGGGGGAGGAGTCGCAACATTCATACAGAGTGGGATAAGTTACAAAGTTATGCATGTAGGTACAGATCATGAAGCAGTAGTTATAAGGGTATGGAATGATAGAGGACCTATAGATATAGTGAATTATTATAATGTGGGAAATTAGATCAAAGTGTATTAGAGGATGCTGGGGGTTCACTGCAAGACAAAGTCATATGGTGTGGGGGTTTTAACTCACATAGCTCGCTATGGGGAAGCAGGAGCACAGATGCAAATGGGGCAGTAGTTGAGGAATGTATAGATGACCTCGGGCTAGTGTGCATTAACACTGGGGAAGGAACACGATATAATTGCACGAAGAATATAGAAACAGTACTCGACGTTTGTATCTAGTGCTTTAGCAGGTATAAGTACATGGAATGTGGTGAAGCATACTACAGTGGGCAGCGATCATTATCCAGTAATGACTAAAGTTGGGACCAACATAAGGTTTGAAAAGGAAAAGAAAATTCCTAGATGGAAACTGGGAAAGGCTGATTGGGATGCCTTCCAAGTTGTAATTACGAATAGATGTAAAACACTTCAAGAGGAAAATGATGATGATATAAATAAATGAAATGATGAGCTGGTTAAGGTTATCATTCATTCAGCTAAAGACACAATTCCAGAAAGTGCAGGAGTTAGGCGCACCAAGGGTGTACCCTGGTGGAATGGTGAATGCAGTGAATCCATTAAAGACAGGAATAAAGCATTCAGGCAACTCAAACAACTCCATTCTCAGGAAGCTTTGAATCAGGGTGAAAGGGCCCAGGCTGTAGTGAGGAGAACAATAAGAACGCAGAAACGCACTTTTTGGAGGCAATACTGCAATAGTATTGGAAGAGAAGTACAGCTCCAGGATTTGGCCCGCTGTTTAATTGTTTTATTGTTATGTTTATTATTGTTATTTGTAGGGCTTTTTCCTAATATTTATTTTAGTTGAAAATATTTGAAAGATTAGTTTAATATCTTTTTTTAATTTTGCTATGAAATTCCGAATGACATTCTGAATGAAAGGCTGCGCGAGAGACTGGTTTTCGCTGGGTTGAGTCGTGTGGGGTTTTGAGTGAGATGCGGCACAGCCTGTCAGTTTACCCTTGCTCGGTTAGTTTGGCTAATATAATTTATATTTATCTGCAACAATGGAATATCAGGAAGTGGTTCATGAAAGGAATATGGCAACTCAGCGCCAGATGCAGGCACATTAGAAGACACCAGAGAAATTGACTCATCAGGCAATATATATTGTGAGATTATTACGTTTCTAAGAGAAATTGATACATTTAAAATAGTCTAGAGTTTTGGTTCTTTCTTTTGTTTCTTGTTTTCTGCATAGTCTCTTGTCACACTCCCAGTCCAGTTGGTGGCGGTAATGCACCTACAAGTTGGTTTGCCACCGCCAATAAACACGAAAGAAGCAGAAGAAGAAGAAGAAGAAGCAGAAGAAGAAGAAGAAGAAGAAGAAGCAGAAGAAGAAGAAGAAGAAGAACAACAAGAAGAACAAGAAGAACAAGAAGGAGAAAAGAAGAGGTGAGTGTATTAAACAGATGCAGAGGTTTCATTAAGTGTATTTACACCTCTTAGCTTACAGTTAATCACGAATCAGAAGTTATCTTATTTAACACAACAGCTATAATCTTGGAAGAAAGAAACTCACAAAAAAACTTTAAAATGTGCGACAAAAATAGTCTCAAACTATCTTTAAATAAAGGCTAAAAGCTACAGTCTGACAGCTACAGACTAACAGCTACAGTCTAACAGCTACCGTCTAACAGCTACAGTTTAACAGCTACAGTTTGAAAGCTAAAGTCTAACAGCTACAGTCTAACAGCTACCGTCTAAAAGCTAAAGTCTGAAAGCTAACGGCTATCGGCTAACAGCTACAATAATTCCAGTTCGGCTCTGGGGAGTAACAGTTGATTTGTAATGCTCAGCTGACTTTATGTTAGTTATTTATTACACCAGTTGTCTTTAAGACGGTTTGAGTTGTTGTGTTGGTGCTCTTTGCCATAGATATGGGTTTAAATGTATGCTCTAACTAGCTTATTAGCATCGCCATTCACCACGACGTAGCATTTTCCCATTAAAATGAATGGGGTTCTTCAGTTAGCTGCTAACGCTAAGCTAAGCGACGGTTTAGCTCATTAGATAAATAGATATACTTTATTTCAATAATGATTTATCTTAAACTGGGAAATGATTGTGTCCCAGCAGAAGGTGTTTTCAGGCATTACACGAGTTAAACATATTTAAAAGATGCAATAAGATAATAAAATGAAGCATTAGCAGCAAGTATACACACAGGACACATATCACTAGAGTATCTAAAGAATACACAATATACAGAAAATACTGTATACATGGAGTACATTAAACAGTCTCACTAGCTAATGTTTGCTTTCTGTGTTAACTTAGTGATAGATACACACGGATAGCGTTATAACCGTGGTTCAAACATCCATTAATGTCACTTTCTATGTGAATAAAGTCATTTTAATGAAATAAAAGTGAACAGACTGAGCTGTAAGTTAGAATGTAAGTTGCTACACAGATTATGATGAATTATATCTAAATATTTGTATTATATTAATAATAATTTACACAGAAAACCAAGTTGTTATCGTAATGGTTAAAGTATGTGCATGTAGCGTTAATAACTATCTGACCTTTCTATCATGTTCTCCTCTGCTTAGCATCACATTGACCAAATGGATCCATGTGGACCATGTTTACGTCACAGCAGCAGAGATGAGACAAGGCACTGCACGTGGTGTGATAAAACACTACATAGAAGCATCCAGAAATAGAACGTATCATTGAATAAACTCTTTGAATTCCTCCTCTTCACTGCTGACAGTTTGTGATGAATTATATCTAAATATTTGTATTATATTAATAATGAAGCAGCTCTGTGGTCTTCATCAGGACAGCTGATGAGCAGCATGGAGGAGAAGAAGGAGACCCCTGGAGCTCAGGTCAGTGTGCACTTCATCACAAGATATTCCTAATTCCAGCGTTTCCGCCAGGCGGGCGTCGTGCCTTCATTTGACGCCCTTATTCAGCTCGGAGCGCCATCTACTAGGGGTGTGACGCAGGGCTCGACATTAAGGACTGCCCGATGGCCCGGGGCCGTCTAGTATCTAGCTCGGGCAAGGAAGCCTCACCTGCTGGGTGCCCGATCGGGCAATCTATCATGCCAGTATCATGCAGCTCGCGGATCCAGTAATGAGGGACCCGACAGTGAAACTAAACATATCTATAACTAGTTACGGTAGTTTGAGAGGTCATTAAAATAGCTACGTGTGATATTCTAACCTGAAGTGTGTGTTTTGTCCGCTCACCGCTGCAGCTGATCTCTCTCTCCCGTCAGATCAGACTTCACTCGCGTTTATGTCCATATCGATCAGATGCAGCTAGTTCTAGCTAATGATAGACTACCTGCTTATTAAAAGACACCTGAACAATAAGTGTTGCTATGCAACCGGGTGAGGCCGCAAAGTATAGCGCAGCATTATGCATGTGTTTACATGCCCACCGGAACCCCGAGGCATTACCAACAGATCAACGCACAATCAACCCATCCAGGACATCTCTTTCTCCACATTACGTGTTAGACATTAGAGTTGACTCTTCTTGTCTGTCACATACTCTTCTTGTCTGTCACATACTCTTCTTGTCTGTCACATCCTCTTCTTGTCTGTCACATACTCTTCTTGTCTGTCACATACTCTTCTTGTCTGTCGCATACTCTTCTTAGAGAACCAGACAGCATCGAGTCCTGCACACATCTACATGTTCTAGGGGAGCCCCGAACCCTTCGTGCGTCTATTGGGCTCAGGGCCATCTAAGCTAATCCCTAAAGTCACGCACTGTAACGGTATACGTACCCGTACCGAAGTTATTGGGTGCGGGACACGTGTGTACCGAACGAATATAACGTAAAATGTAAAAAATTGAGAACGTGAATAACGTTTTGGAAGTAAGCTCAGGTGCTGCGTGTAGTGTTGTCACGATACCAAGACTTTGGTTTCGATACCGATACCAAGTCAAGAATTGCGATTCCGATTCTTTTTCGATACTTTTCTTAAAAAAAGGGAAACAGTCTTAAATATAATCAGGGATGCAAACTCATCAGGTATGAAAAAGGTGACAAGGATGCAAGCCCCCGACCCCACGGAATATCGGCTTTAAAATTAGGAATAACAGATGATTTTAACAGTCAGAACAACTAAAGCAGCAGTGTTACTAAGTATCTAATATAAATATATATAAAAGCATTTATTTTAATTGTGTAGCAGTGAGTTTAACATTTTGGCAGCACTGTTGAGCATTTTGAAAATGTATTTTCATGCCTCTGTGCAAGGCTTAGTCTTTCTATCTTTATAGCCACTGGTGTGAAGTAACTAAATTCGTAAACTCAAGTACTACTTGGGTACAATTTTGAGATACTTGTACTTTATTTAAGTATTTCAATGTTTCTTTTGCTCCTTTGTACTTCTAATCCACTACAGTTCAGAGGTACATGGTGTACTTTTACTCCACTACATGTATTAATCCCTTTAGTTACTTCACGGATGTGGATGAATGATGTGAAATATAACCAAGTGTTAAATCAGACTTTAGTTCCACCTGGAGTAAATTCACCAGCTGCCCTGCAGTCTACAAAGTACTTCAGGCTAGCTGCACCTTCACCAGCTACCCTGCAGTCTACAAAGTACTTCAGACTAGCTGCACCTTCACCAGCTTTGAGAACACTTTCATGATCAATCATTATAAAACATATCATATATATTATTCTGAAATGGACCAATCTGCACAACGACTACTTTTACTGTCGCTACTTTAATACTTTTACTTGAGGAACATTTTGAATGCAGTACTTTTACTGTAACAGAGTATTCCTACACTCTGGTGCTTCTAGTACAAGACCTGAGTACTTCTACTTTTACTCAAGTACAAGATATATACCTATACCACCTCCGTTTATAGCCTATGAAAAAAACTAATAGAAAACGAAGGCTAAAGCTAACGTTAGCAGATAGTGATGCTAGTTTGCTAGTTACGTTTGCTCAACGATAATATTGCGACAGAAACACTTTTCAGTGCACATCACGCTCTGCGCTCCGACAGGAAGCTCTGCTCTGAACACCTGAACGTTCACAGACTTCTGGCGTCTTTTTTGTCAACAAGCCGAGGCGCAGCGGCAGTTGCACTCCCACTTGCAGCCATGCTTCTCGTTTTCTCACATGCTCTGGCAGCTAGCGCGTGCACGAGAGAGGGGAGGGACTTAGAACGTGCTTGAGAGGAGCGGGACTGCAGGCACGGCTGCAGTGCAGGGAGTGGAAGCAGAGCGCTGAACACACACGGCTCTTATTAAAACGGCGCTTTTTCACGGGAGTACTTTTCCCCGTCATTCTTAAAGTACCGATACTAATGAAACGGAGGAATCGTACCGTTTTTAACGGCAGGGTATCGCGGTACCTTTCAAGTATCGATACACCGTGCAACACTAGCTGCGTGGCAGTGTTCGAGTAGCATGTTCCTGCAGCCCATGCTCCGGGCCGAGTCATTTCATTGGACGAGAGGCATACTATGAGAGCTGGTCACAGGGATGCGTTCAAATGTAACCAGTAATTTGAGGAACTGTCGAAATGGCAAACGCAGATAAAGTTGAGCTCGAAAATGCTCCAGCATCATTGAAGTCTCCGCAGGGCTCAACGCTAACTTTTAAAAGTGGTTGCCAGGCTGGCAGCCAGGCATCAGCTTTTGGTTGCCAAAACTGAAAATACGGTTTTCGTTTTTAGACACATTATATTTTAAATAATGAAGATGCTATCCAGTTATACGTTACGCGGCTGGCAATACATCGAGCTTTCACTCATTTGAAAAGGCATCACCGAACGTGAATATCACCGGTACCAAAAGAAAACGGACTGAAGTGCAAACCCAACTCCCGCTAGCATGTAGCCTCCACCGCTCGCAGAGAGTTCAGACCGAGCCAGAGCTATTACCAACGCCAAGTATCCTCGTGTTGCCATGGTAGCAAAGCGCTACCTGGCTGTGCTGCCTCTGTCCCTAGAGAGGGTGTTCTCCACAGCAGGAGACATGCTAGTGCCAGCAGATCTGCCCTTTCTGCAGCCATGTGGACGAGTTCATCTTTCTTTAGACGACATGAAAACACAACGACAAGCAAGTCCTGATGCCACGCTGCTGCTCAGGAACAGTGCAGTTCAGATGCAGGTTATTTCAGTTCATCCACATGCTGCACCTCAATGTTCATTTAATTAGATTCTGTATTTATTTGAGTGAATATTCAGTTTAATAATAATTTAAAAACTATATATTTTATGTTTTGTGATAATTGTTTCTGCGGTACCGAAAACGTCCCGGACTGAACCGTGACCTAAAACCAGAGGTACGTACGGAACCAAAATGTTTGTGAACCGTTACACCCCTACCGTATACAGACCAGTGTGCGGAAAAGTACACGTCCCACCGTCCGGGACGTGTTATTTACAATATCGGACAAGTAGATCTTTCAATCGACTTGTCCGGGGACAAGTGACGTTTTTCGCCCCGATGTATTGACAAGTTATTGCTTTCTGTGCAGTTAGACGGGGCGGGCGGGAAGTGCAGCACAGCGGCCGGGTCGGGAAGCAACACTCGGTTCAGAGTAGGAACAAATAACAATTGTCCGGTACCGGATTAATAAGAGTTGAGTTGAGAGGACAGGAAGCGAGGCCGAGCTCTCTCTCTCTCTCTCTCTCTGTCTGTCTGTCCCCTTCTCTCTCTCTCTCTCTCTCTGTCTGTCTGTCCCCTTCTCTCTCTCGCTCTCTCTCTCTCTCTCTCTCTCTCTCTCTCTCCCCCCCTCTCTCTCTCCCTCTCTGATTGTGAGTGGACCGGTGAGTATAGCAGAGCGATCGTTTAAAGTTTTATAACTTTTCAAACCATTGTTTACAATTCATTTTTCTCTGGGTGATAGTTTATGTCTTTGTGCATCACTTCGCCGACCTTGGTGTTTTTTGGTGGTGTTGTTTGGTTGCACTGGTGAATTGTTTGTCTAATTGTTTGTCGAGCGGCTGCAGCTGCAGTCACGCCGCCAGGTATGGCGTTCCGTGGCAGCTGTGCTGTGTTAGAGAAGCTGACTCGCCAACACGCCATCAAGCTGTCTTTTTTGGTGATGTGCAGATATTTCACAATGCTGCCAGGGTTCTCATGCGGCGCAAAGAAGCTTTAGGGGAACCTTTCTTCAGCGGCCCAGAGAAGGCTCGGTTAAAGAAGATACTTCAGAGGATTAGAGAGGAAACTGCAAAGAATTATGAATAAGTACATCTTGGTTTTATTTTTTATTTATCTTCAGCCAGGTTTTTGGTTTAGTTAGGATGCAACTATAATTTCATTATGAGTGACATAAAGCTGGGCTCTTTAAACATTAGCGGTGCTCGAGGGGATGCTAAGATAGCATCTTTATTTACTTTATTAGGAAACAAGAATTTAAATGTGACGTTTCTCCAGGAAACTCACAGCACTGCTGAGAACGAGAGTGACTGGAGGAGGGAATGGGGGGGGGGCTTCTTCAGCCATAAGCGCAGCATAGTGGAGGTGGGGCTGTGGCGATACACTAATCTCACGATACGATACACGATATTCAGCCAACGATACGATATATATCACGATATTCAGCCAACGATACGATTCGATATAATTCGATACACTTATATCATTTTCTGAAAGATTTTAAAGGGACAGTGTGATTTTGGTGACATCTTGTGAGTGTTCCATTGACTTGGATTGAATTAATTCAACTGAAAACTGAAAGCATCCATTATACAATATATGGCTCTGACAGAGAGTCTCCAGCTTGCAAATGCTGGACAAAATGAATCAAAAGATGTGGTGAGAAAATTAGTTTCATTTATTGAAACAGTGCAAACTGTAGCTTACAAGCCTTTGAAACGTAAGTACATAAAGTGCAGTATCACGATGGACAATGGCGAATGAAAAGGTGCAGCAGGTGGCGGAACACGGGGGATTTGAATGGGACTTGTTAGAAATTAAAATCAATGTTTTGATTGCATAAAGTACCATAAACATACCGTCAGTTTAAATGCTGTTTTATACTGAAAAACCAGAAGTTGTTGTGCACAACCAGTTGTTGAGCTTTTATTCTGAAAATCCTTCATCTCTGGTTAGCATTTAGCATGTGGCTAATATACCATTTCCTATAGAGGTGAATTTAGTAGCGATATGACACGGAGTGTTGCACACCGAAACCTACTGATTTCAACACTACAACTATAGACGTCGAGATATTATTATTGCTGAATATTAAATGAAGGTACAGTTTATAATACGTTTGTTTACAGACGTGGGTAGCATGAGACAACATTCGGAACTACCGGAAATGATACCAGCCGTGAGGTATTTTTGGAGTATTGATTACAGAGTTTAGAATGTATTAAATGAAAAGTCATGAAAGAGATAAGGAGGAGAAAAGGCGTGTTTAGTTATATATTTAATGTGCAATGTCTGAATCCTCTGTAATGCGCAACAAGGAACATTGGAGACGTGGAGGGCCGATCCCCAGCAGCGCCAACCGGCCCCCAGGGAGGATTCAGCAGAGGATATTTAACAGCTGGAAAGGTGGAGCTCGCTCTCTTCCCTTCCTCACGAGAGCCAGAACACAGCTGTTTTTCTGACTGAACCATCTTCTGCTTGTAACATTACCGCGCTTTTTATTAATTAAAGTATACATTTGAACAATCTCAGAGACTCAATTAGTCTCCTTTTTAAAGCTTCTCTCCTGGACGCGAGTATAACGAACACAGTTATCAGACTTAATGTATCGATACCCGCGGCTGAAATATCGATACTTTCTCGGAAAATTAAATATCGCAAGATCGATTAAATTGCACAGCCCTAAGTGGAGGGTGCAGGTGCCATAACACTACTTAGCTCAAGTTCATTATTTGTATTATCATTATTATTTACGTCACCTTTATTTGCTTGTTGAGCACTTCCGGTAATTGTCACATGGGTGTGGTTTGGTTCATAAGTCACCTGTTTGATGTCGACGTGACAGAGGGTGAGCTTGTGCTGTCATTTTTTCTGTTGACCGTTTTTGTCCATAGTTACTAAGTTTTGATTTTGTTTATTAAATATCCTTACAACTATATTGCTTCAACATGGACTTTCTTTTCGAAAACGCGTCACAGTTTAAAGCCAAGTTTAGCCTCTGGGCGACTCAAATGTAACTGGGTATTGAGCCACCACAGAGGGGTTGCCATTCTCTTTGCGAGGGGCTTCACACCCTGCTCCTGTGCGGTCGATGAGGTCATCAGGACACTTGCTCAAAATAAATGCTGAATTTGAAAAAGTTAAAATATGTTTTATAAATATTTCTGCTCCCAGTGTGGGCGCAGAGAGGCTTTTGTTCTTTGAGAAACTGAAACACACTCTTAGCACCTGTGATAGTGAGGAGTATCTGGTCCTGGGGGGTGACTTCAACTGAGAACCCTGTGCTGGATAGGAACCACCAGGAGCCGCATGCTGCCTCAAAGAGTGCCTTCATGAGACCGACAGAAAGCTTTGAGCGGTGTGATGTCTGGAGGCACTTCCACCCGGGCCAGCGGCAGTACACGTGGTGCACTCTAGGGATAACCTGTTGTCTCTAGCTGGGCTGGATCGGGTCTATGTTTTTAACCATCACATTAATGTGAGCAGAAGCTGCTCCATCGGTCCAGTGGGAATCTCTGACCACTCCCTCGTACAAGTCTCACTGTGTATTAATCATGTTCAGTGTAATAGTGCGTATTGGCACTTTAATGCTTCTCTGTTGGCCGACAACCATTTAAAAATGTTTTTAAATTATTTTGGGAAAACTACCGTTTATGTAAGAGAGAGTATAATTCTCTTTAGCGGTGGTGGGATGTAGGGAAAGTGAAGATCAAGCAGCTTTGCCTGCAGTACACTTTCAATGTCACAAAGGACATGGCTAGATCTCTGAGAGCTCTGGAGAGAGAAGTGGTGGAGCTGCAGGGATGGGCAGACTCCACAGGAGAGCGAGGACACAAGAGCTCAGCTCTGTCTGACCTGCTGGGGTTCTCCTCAGGGTGCTCTGCTCAGGGGGCTCTGCTCAGGGTGCTCTGCTCAGGGTGCTCTGCTCAGGGTGCTCTGCTCAGGGTGCTCTGCTCAGGGGTGCTCTGCTCGGGGTGCTCTGCTCGGGGTGCTCTGCTCAGGGTGCTCTGCTCAGGGTGCTCTGCTCAGGGTGCTCTGCTCAGGGGGCTCTGCTCAGGGTGCTCTGCTCAGGGGGCTCTGCTCAGGGTGCTCTGCTCAGATCCCGGTTTCAGAACATTGTGAAAATGGATGCTCCCTCTCACTTGTTCTTTGGTCTGGAGCGTAAGAATGGTCAGAGGAGGCTGATGCACTCCCTGCGATCCAATGCTCTCTGGCCAGTTATAGGTGACGACCTGCTGAGTGTGCTCAGAGACAGTAACGGGAGGTTGCCTCTGAGTTGCAGGAGAGCTGTGCTCACTCTCCTCCCTAAGAAAGGAGACCTGCAGGAGATTAAGAACTGGCGTCCTGTGTCTCTACTCTGTACCGACTACAAGCTGCTTTCCAAAGTGTTAGCGACGAGGCTGAGGAAAGTGATGGAGCATGTCGTTCACGTAGACAGACATACTGCGTACCCAGCAGGTTGATAACTGACAACCTGACTCGAATCCAGATGCTCTGGACCTCTCCGGTTCATCGGGCTGTGAGCTTGGTCTGATTTCTCTAGACCAAGAAAAGGCTCTTGACCGAGTTGAACACCAGTACTTGTGGCAGACGCTGGAGGCTTTTGGGTTCAGCTCTGGTCTCAGAGCCAAGATCCAGGTCTTGTACAGGGACCTTGAGAGTGTACTGAAGATAAACGGTAGTTTGTGTGCTCCTTTTGAAGCTCAGAGAGGAGTCCGACAGGGCTGCTCTTTGTCCGGATGCTCTACTCCCTGGCCATAGAGCCTTTTTTACACCGGGTCAAAGTTACAGGGTTTCTCTCTTCCTTTTTTTTCGGGTAGTGACACACATTGAAGATGTTGCCATGGCTCCACCTACACTGCGTTACTATAGTTACTGCCCCAGTTCCTAAACTGTGTTGGAAACGCAGCATAAAGTGAGCCTGGCCTACCAAGGCCTAACTATACCGTACTAAGCCGTGCGAGGCCCTGCAGTGGAAATGCGCCATAAGTGGATGTCATTGAAGACCTTTCAAAGAGCGGTCTCAGTGCTGTGGTTGGGACGAAAGCCTGGCTGGAACACATCCAAACAGTTATTTACATGCAAGAAATTACTCAACTGTTGAAAAACTACTTGTTCAATGATCTTACCTGGAAATGGGAGGTTTGATATGGGCCTGTAATTGGTCATTACTGAAGCATCTAGATTATTCTTTTTTAAGAGCGGTTTAATGACTGCAGTTTTCAGGGCCTGTGGAAAAACACCTGAGTGAAGAGACGTGTTTACTATGTGAAGTAGATCTGAGGCCATGCAAGGAAAAGCATCTTTGAAAAACCCTGTTGGAATAATATCAAGGCAGCAGGAGGAGGACTTCAGAAGTTGAATAATGTCCTCCAGGTTTCTATCATTAATCTGATGGAACTGTGTCATGGTGTCTGAATTGATGTTAGGTGGACACGGAGACAACACATCTGCTGTTCCTGATGCAGAGGCACTGACTGCTGGTCTGGTGTTCTGAGTGGGGGGGGATACTGACACTGGGGGGTTAGTTAGTCTGTCCACGGTAGCATTGTTTTTGTTTTTGGCAATGATGTCAGAAGAAAGACTGTTAGGACTACGTTCAGCTTTTCGACACTCTTTTTTCTGCTCTCACGGTCATGGCCTTTCTCCATGGAGATCTTTTCTTGCCAGTCACTTCCTTTACCTTAGTTGGAGCAATGGCATCTATAACATTTAAATGATCTACTAGCTCAACATTGTGTGTGTGTGTGTGTGTGTGTGTGTGTGTGTGTGTGTGTGTGTGTGTGTGTGTGTGTGTGTGTGTGTGTGTGTGTGTGTGTGTGTGTGTGTGTGTGTGTGTGTGTGTGTGTGTGTGTGTGTGTGTGTGTGTGTGTGTGTGTGTGTGTGTGTGTGTGTGTGTGTGTGTGTGTGTGTGTGTGTGTGTGTGTGTGTGTGTGTGTGTGTGTGTGTGTGTGTGTGTGTGTGTGTGTGTGTGTGTGTGTGTGTGTGTGTGTGTGTGCACAGTGAAGGCACAGCGAAGGCACAGCTCTTTGCAGCTGCTGCTGCTCTTCTCAGATTCTGCTGAGTTGCACGTTACTGCCTCCTGGTGCTGCAGAGATTTCATGAAGTGAAGGAGGGTTTCTTCTATGAAGCAGCAGATACTGTGAGAGTCAGACATGAATACATAGGTCAAGGCAGACTGGTTCACAGACTCTCCTGTTTTGCCGAACCGGTGCTTGAACATAACTTGAATAACTCTACACCCCTGGCCGACATGTCCCTAAAATGAAGTCCGAGTTTGAAATATATCTCAAATAATGTATGTATTTCCTAGGGCTGCAACAAACGACTAATTTGATAATCGATTAATCTATCGATTAATGAAATGATTAATCGACTATTCGGACTATTACTGTATGCCTTGCACAATTTCTCAAACGCTCTTATTTAGCCATCAACTTTTAGATTTAGCTTGAGGTTGTTTTAGGCATGTGGAAACTAGCAATGAAGACAATAAAGATGAATACTTGATTCCAAAATAAATATATTATTGAAATAACTTAAATTGTGAACAAAACTAACAATGCTTTTTATTCAAATTAAATAAATAATATTTCACATCAAAAGAAACAACAGTGTTTTAACAAATCGTATTAAATAAGCTGATGACACAACTGTAAATATAAGAATAGCTGAAACTTTAACAAACTAAATAATAATAATATATAATATTTTTATAGCGCCTTTCAGGAAACCCAAGGTCGCTTTACAAGTCGGGTAGGGGGGGGGAGTAGGGGAAACAAGGCAGACAGGTTAAGGGGGTGGGGGGGGAAGTAGCGGACAAATAAACATATTAAACTAACTATACAGTGGGGAAAGCCTTGGTAAAAAGGTGCGTTTTGAGGGCTTTTTTGAAAATGTCCAGGGTTGGGGCGCTGCGGATTTCGGGGGGGAGAGAGTTCCAGAGGTTGGGGGATGCCACACTGAAGGCTCTGTCACCAAAAGTCCGCAAATAACTCTGTTACCTCTAATCATTATGTTTGTATCATGTAGTTAGCTCCGTGTGTTGCTGCTAGCATACATAACACCTGACGTGGACACGTTACTGTGGACGGGGCTACAGAGCTGCTAGAAAGACAGTGGAACCCGGTGCATTCCTCCGTCTGGATGTGGAGCACTTTTGCTAAATGTTTAGACAAATAGCTCGTGTTACCGCCCTTACATGCTAAACTCTTATTCCACTTTTGGTAACGAGCATTCTCCACATCGAGGTCGGGTAAAGTTTAACCACCTCGGAGCGCGTTCTCTCCGCCATCTCCCACGTGTGTGTGTTGCTGCATGTTGCAGCTGCCCGTGTGTAAACTGCCCCGCCCCCTCGCAAGCAGGCGGGGGAGAGAAAGATCGAAAATACATCATAGACGCATTTGTTTGTCTTTTTGCATATTAGAAACGAGTTGGCGACACTAAGACTGCGATATAATGTCTTTGTAGCAATAATACATGACATATCTTTTTTAAATGTCTCCAGTACCGATACAAAGACCAATAAAGTTAGAGCTTAACGGCACGTAAAACACACGTGATGACGTCACCAACGAATCGACTCCTGAATTAGTTGGCAACTAATTTGGTAATCGATTTTAATCGATTAAGTCGATTAGTTGTTGCACCCCTAGTATTTCCCCACATAAACAAAACAGTCTGCAATGAAACGGCCGTCTCCTGGGCGCTCCACTTCCTACTTTCTCTCTCTTTTTTTTCTTTCATTGCCCTCTAGGGGCTTCGTACAAAAACAAATGCAAATATTCTATTTTAAAAAGTAAAGTCCTTTCGAGTCATCTGTCTCAAGCCTAAGTCTCAGGTCATGAATACCAAGTCAAAGTCAAGTTGAGTCTTTTATCAATGTTAGTCAAGCAAGTCTCAAGTCTAAAAATAGTCAAGTCATGTGACTCGAGTCAAGTCATGTGACTCGAGTCCCCCACCTCTGGTATATACTTTGGTTAGAATATTGCTGTATTACTGTATCAAATATAATAAAGACAAACAGTTGATAAGTAGTATTTTGTTAACTCAAGGTTTATATTAAGTGAGTTTTTATTGTGTTAACTTGTGTATTTATGCTTTTTAGATTGACTTTCTCTCTTTCTCTGTCCGTCTGTTCTAGAAACCGAAAGGAAGAGAGAGACGTCACAGCTGTCAGCAATGTGACAAATCCTTTACAACATCTGGAAATTTAAAGAGCCACCTGCGTATTCACACAGGAGAAAAACCGTACAGCTGTGAAGAGTGTGGGACAACTTTCACTACATCAGGTGCTCTCAAAAGACATCAACGTATTCACACAGGAGAAAAACCTTACAGCTGTGAAGAGTGTGGGAAAACGTTCACTACATCAGGTGATCTCAAAATACATCACCGTATTCACACTGGAGAAAAACCGTACTGGTGTGAAGAGTGTGGGACAACTTTCACTAGATCAGGTGATCTCAAATCACATCACCGTATTCACACTGGAGAAAAACCTTACAGCTGTGAAGAGTGTGGGAAAACTTTCACTAAATCAGGTGCTCTCAAAACACATCAACTTATTCATACTGGAGAAAAACCTTACAGCTGTGAAGAGTGTGGGACAACTTTCACTACATCAAGTAATCTCAAAACACATCACCGTATTCACACTGGAGAAAAACCGTACTGGTGTGAAGAGTGTGGGAAAACGTTCACTCAATCAGGTAATCTCAAATCACATCTTCGTGTTCACTCAGGAGAAAAACCATAGTGGGTTTCAGAGTGTAGGAGCCGCAATTAAGCATATTTAGTTTTTTTCACAGTTTACAATAAACAATTCCCATCTATTGGCCTTGTGTTGGGTAATCCTTTTTTCCATTACAGATCCCATCCCAACAGCGCCATCTGTTGACGTAACGTCAGAATTTACAGGCATAATGTTCACTGTTCCTTTGAGTTTCGTTTTCTGTCCGTCTGCCGACAGCGCGCTGTTTCATTGCTTTACATACCAAGGTTTAAGTACACTGTGTCAATAGTTGTAGTATGAGTATCGTCTGGGCTGGCCGTCTGGTAGAATCGGTATGCTCTTCCTCCTGTGTCCACTTCCTCTCCTGTCACCTATGACCCCTTTTATACACCCCACCACCAAGTGTTCAAAATAACATTCAGGGTGTCCGCGGGGTCTTAAAAAGTATTAAAAGTTGATAAATCAATTTAGCGAAAATTGAGGCTATTAAAAAATATTAAACGGCATTTTCCAAGGTATTAAGAAGGTCCACAGCAACGACAACATGAAACACCCTTTAATTTACTGCAACGACATGTCGGGAAACCCCCTCAAGGTATCAGGCTGAGAGGCTCTGATACCTCATTCACACCAACGGTGTTTCAGGGCCGGTTCGGAGCTGGAGCTTGAAAAGCACCGGGATTTCCTGTTCACACCGCAGCGGAGCAGCCTCTTAGCTGTTCGTTTCAAGCACCAAAAAATTGTCCGGCCAGAGCAAAAGCACCGCATACGTCACGCTTACGTCGAGGCGGGGGCAGGGGCAGATCAACTCCTGAACAACAACAAGAAGCCGCTGTTTTATCCAGTTTGTACACAACGATGGAGAAACTTAACAAGAGTTTTAGAGTTTCTGCCATAGACTGTATATATAAAGGTTTCTCCTCATGGTGACGCAACGTGTCTGCGTGTTAAGGTGGAACCTGAGCATTCACGTTGATCACCTCATTATAACTCATTATACATACAAACTATAAATATTAAACTTTACTTCACGTGTTCATTTGAGAACAGCTGTTACATACCTGGGTGAAGGTTACAGTTCAGGTAAATGAAAGATACAACGTTACTCCACACTCATGGTTCAGTCCACCTTAAGAAATAAGACCGACCTCGGAAGCAGTTGTGTTTCAAAAAAACCTTTATTGACACGAGTACACTTTTTTATAAGAATATAACTAAACCACAGAAATGACTCCGGAAAAGCTGCAGATAGAGCCATAAGAAATGAATGCAACTGATTTCATCCGCGCGGTTTGGCTTTATGAAGCAGGCACGCAAACGGTTACGCCATGACGCAAACGACGCATTACCAGTCGGACTCTGGGCGGTGTGAAAAGAGCCAGAGCTAAACCGAAGAACTGGTTCTGAACCTGAAAAGCTCTAGCACGGAGCTTGCACCGGAGTTGGGTTGGTGTGAAAGAGGTAAAGGTGGCCCCATGCATAGCGTGCCATAAAATGCTGCTTCTTATTTTAAGTTTCGTTGCTCCGCTCGGTGGGGGGGGGGTATACCTGAGAGATATACAGCAGGAGAACACGCCGTCCACCGCGGAGAATAAACAGAAGGGCAACCATGCTCCGGGGTCTTCTTCGCTGCTTTTGGTGTATTTTGTGGCGGCAGCAGTGCCACTTACAGGCCTGGCATATGTACTACAGCGTTTCCAGTGGTCTAGTGTGAACGGACGCGTTAATGAATCGAATGCGTGTGAACGGAAGACTTTTTTGCGTTTGCGTTTTACTGTATGCGTCCTCGTGGGGCCGGGGTCTAAGCCAAACTATATCCGGTCACAGAGATCTGCTATTTTAAAGTAAGGTCAACACATATCGACCCTAAATATAGTCTATATTAAGAACGAGAAGAGTCTTAACATATATATCGTTTTTTGTAAACATATGACAAATGTGTGAGGGTGATGACGTCAGAGCATCGTCCTCTGTGCCGGGCTTAGCCCCGGACAGCCCCAGCCCAATTGAACCCCTGGGTGTTTGTGAGGGAGCTCCTATATGGCATTACCCCGCTGAAGCTCACCAAAGTTTAATATATTTCATAGTTCAAAGTTTTGTCAATTGTTTTGTTAATTGGTCAAATACTGGTTTCTGAGGAGTTCTACTGGAATGAAAGAGCACAGAAGCAGCAAAGCAGCATGCTGCATTAACCCTGACCTTCACAGAGAGGGTGAAGTTCATGTGGAGAGGAGGCTAGTCTGTCTGCACTCTGTTTAGCTAATCAATATAGTACATGTGAGGTAAAGTGTGTCGCCAATGTAACCGGTTAGAACTGGAAGTTGCGATGAGGTCTTAAAATGTATGGAAAGGGTCTTAAAGGTCTTCAAAGGTATTAAACCAGACTTCAGGATTCCTGCATCCCACTTTGTTCTACTCCACTTCGATTCAGAGGTTCACCTGGTGTTTTCAAATGAAAGAGTCAACGCTGATGATCATAAAGCGCTGCTGGCATAGTCTCTAATTTGCATGTAAACTTTTCAACTCGTCTGCAGAGGGATGTGAACGAGAGGAGAGTTAGAGAGGGAATGAAGAGTTTGCATCTGTTGACTATCTTTATAACTTCCCTTCGTCGAATCCCACTGAATCGTTTGCTAGCTAAAAAGCTCAAGTTTGCTTTCAACAAAGTAAGGATATTTTTATAATATATTTTATAGTAAGGACAATTTGGAGGAATTGAAAGACTTATATGGGTGTGTCAGAACCAACTTGTGGCCCCACGCAAAGTTATATGATGAGGCCCTCTGTGTCAACCCGTGACTTCACATGGAGGCTGCCGCGTACCTCAGATCATCTTCCTAATATCTATAGAACTATAGATCCTACACATCGACTGGACGTGGATTCTAAAAGTACAATCTACACTTCTCGCTAGGAATCTAATCAGAAAGCGTTTTAATGCCAAACTATCCTACAGTTTAGGATTTTCCAGAGAGGGTTATTTGTGAATAAACGTCCATCTGTGACGTTTGCATTCAACGGGAGCAGCACGTATTAAGCGCCTGAACAATCGGCATAACTGGTCGTATGAGTTGGAGGACTTGTTGAAATGGACTCGTCACCCTGCATAGTTGTTGTGTTTTGCAGAATATTATAAACATCCCCTTATCTTCAAATACCCAGGTTGTGTAGTGATGTATTTGAGGTGTACTGTCCACATCGCAGACCTGAAGTCGTGCAGTCGATGGATGGAAGTGTACAGGACCTTGGTCTCTGAGACTCCAAAAAGCCTTTCTCGCCTACCTGTCCACTTTGCAGACCTGAGATCCTGCAGTCATTTCTCAAAGATGGTGTGGCATACAGGGAGGTGCAGTCTCCTGATGGGATAGACTGTATTATAGTGGACACTGGAGGAAGTGGCCATTATCCAGTGCTTCTTAGAGTGAATAATAATGTATAGATGCAGGAAGGAGGTGAGATAACCAGGTGGTGCTTTGCTAAAGCTGATTGGGGGAATGTAGGATATGGTGTGAGGAGTCGGTACACCTGCTAACATCAGAGGGAAGCACAGAGGTCATCACAAGCCACATAACGCAACATATACTATAGAAGGCAGGTATGTGAGGAAGGACACTTGAGAGAGAGCATGGAGAGAGTTGTGTTCTACCATTGGCAGAGGAGTAACACCAGGTGATGTCTGGTCCATGTTTCAGCAGATGAGTGGGGAAAGGAATCCATTAGGATGCCAGCTTTGGTTGATGGGGAGAGGCTGGCAGTGACGGATAAAGAGAAGGCAGGTATGTGAGGAAGGACACTTGCAGCAGTACATAGTGGGGAGCATCTCAGTGATATCCATAGGCAGCAAACACAGCAGTTGCTAGCAGAGAATGAAAAGGCGAAGGAGAAGAGACAGGATGAGAGGTCAGCTCTGGATGTGGAATTAGTGAGAGTGAGTAATGACGTGGGGAAACATTGAGAAGGAAAGAGATAGTGGCAATAGTGGACGTTGACATTGAGAGGCGTATGACTCTGTGTTCGCAGACATCTTTTCAAGGCAAATGGAGTTTGCCTGAACAAGTCAGGAGTGAAATTGTTTATCTCTAACATATTCAACTGCCTGCGTCATCAATCTGTTCCCTCTGCCAAGGACAAGCGGCAAGAGGAATCAAAACAGGAGATAGACACAACACATCGCGCAGAAAAGCCTGAAGAAGTATCACTGCACCCGCCTGAGGAATGTTCTGATTATGGGAGACCTATGAAACACACGGAGGAGTCCCCACCGCCCGTCACCCCCCCCCCCTGTCAACGCCTTTGAGGATACTCCGTTCACCCTTTCGCCCTCGCCCACCCTCCTGGAGATCGTGGAACACATGAAGGAGATACAGAGGGCTGGCACCGATTCCTTCCTGGATTTCAAAGACCAGACTAAGGCGATACGCAGGGCTGGCAGCAGGTCCTTTACCCCCGCTCCTCAACGACGCCCACCAAAATCACCAAAGCAGAGATGCGCACCATCTCCCCCGTCTTCATCACCATGCCTACCACAATCATCCAAACCAAAACAATCTGCAAACTGATATCTGCTGGGTCCAGGCTCAAGGGCGTATGGCACTCTCAACTCTCTCCAGGACATGCCCGGGCCCTGCCTGCCAGTAGCTTTGCCGATATCTGTGTTGATAGGTAATAGATTAAGAGCGGTGAATGATCTTAGATACAGGAAGCGCTCAAACGTTTGTGTGAGTTTATCTAATTTAGCAGTGATTCCATGTCAGCCACAGCTTGTTACAAAAAACATGACTGATAGTGTGTTCAACAAACTTAAACTAGCTTTATTAAATGTCAGGTCTTTGGCAGGAAAAACATTTGTAATCAATGATTTTATCACTGAGCACAATCTGGATTTTATGTTTTTAACAGAAACTTGGACTGAACAAAATAACAGTGCAGCTGTTCTTATCGAATCAACCCCTCCCAACTTTAGTTTTATGAGTCAGGAAAGAATGCATAAGAAAGGGGGTGGAGTTGCTATTCTGTTCAATGATTCCCTTCAATGCAGGAAGACATCGTATGGGAACTTTGATTATTTTGAATATGTGGCCCTTCAGCTGAAATGCTCCTCTCGAGCTCTGTTCCTAAATATCTACAGACCACCCAAATACAGTGCAAGCTTTTTTGATGACTTTACTGAACTGCTGTCTATAGTGTGTATTGACTTTGACCGTCTAGTCATTGTTGGTGATTTTAACATCCATGTTGACAACCCCCAGGACAGAGGGGCTAAAGAACTGTTTTGTGTTCTTGATAGCTATGGATTGACTCAGCATGTGACGGAGCCCACGCACAATAAGGGGCACACTCTGGACTTAATGATCTCAAAGGGTCTGAATATCTCTAAGGTTGTGGTGACTGATGTTGCACTGTCTGACCATTCCTGTGTTTTCTTTGAGAGCTCTATTTCTGTTCACACAAGTGTTCAGAAAGAGGTAACCACAAAGCGATATTTAACTGAAAACACTAGGGAAATGTTTACTCAGAATTTTTCTTCCACACTTGCCCCTGCTAACACCTCAGTAAACGAGCTAGTAGATCATTTTAATTCAAAAATTCAAAATGTTATAGATGCCATTGCTCCAATTAGGGTAAAGGAAGTGACTGGGAAGAAAATATCTCCATGGAAAAAGGCCATGACCGTGAGAGCAGAAAAAAGAGAGTGTCGAAAAGCTGAACGCAGGTGGCGAAAAACAAATCTCCAGGTTCACTTTGAAATTTATAAAGAGAGACTTGGCCTTTATAATTTGGAATTGAAAAACGCACGACAATCATTCTTCTCTGACATCATTACCAAAAACAAAAACAACGCACGTGCCTTGTTTGCTACCGTCGACAGACTAACTAACCCCCCAGTGTCAGTAGCCTCTGAATTTCTATCCACCAGGGCGTGCAATGATTTTGCCTCCTTTTTCACTGACAACATTCAGAAAATCAGACAAGCGGTCAGTGCCTCTGCATCAGGTACAGCAGATGTGTTGTCTCCGTGTCCACCTAACATCAATTCAGACACCATGACACAGTTCCATCAGATTAATGATAAAAACCTGGAGGACATTATTCAACTTCTGAAGTCCTCCTCCTGCTGCCTTGATATTATTCCAACAGGATTTTTCAAAGATGCTTTTCCTTGCATGGCCTCAGAACTACTTCATATAGTAAACAAATCTCTTCACTCAGGTATTTTTCCACAGGCCCTGAAAACTGCAGTCATTAAACCGCTCTTAAAAAAGAATAGTCTAGATGCTTCAGTAATGAACAATTAGAGGCCCATATCAAACCTGCCATTTCTAGGTAAGATCATTGAAAAAGTTGTTTTTCAACAGTTGAGTAATTTCTTGCATTTAAATAGTTGTTTTGATGTGTTCCAGTCAGGCTTTCGTCCAAACCACAGCACTGAGACTGCTCTTGTAAAGGTCTTTAACGACATCCACTTAAACACAGACAGTGGCAGAACTTCAGTGTTAGTATTATTAGATCTCAGTGCTGCGTTTGACACTGTTGACCACAGCACTGAGACTGGACCGACTGGAAAACTGGGTGGGACTTTCGGAAACAGTTCTAAATTGATTTAAATCCTACTTAAAGGACAGAAACAACTTTGTTTCTATCGGTAAATACACATCTGAGTTGACAAATATGACATGTGGGGTTCCTCAAGGCTCCATCTTGGGGCCTCTTCTCTTTAACGTCTACATGCTACCACTGGCTCAGATAATGAAGAACAACAAAATAAGTTACCATAGCTATGCAGATGACACACAAATTTACGTAACAATTTCACCAGGAGACTATGCTCCAATTCAAACACTGAGTAAGTGCATTGAACAAATCAATGACTGGATGTGTCAGAACTTTCTCCAATTAAACAAAGATAAAACTGAGGTAATGGTTTTTGGAGCCAAGGCAGAACGTTTAAAAGTTAGCGCTGAGCTTCAGTCTGCAATGTTCAAACCAACAGATAAAGCCAGGAATCTAGGTGTAGTCATGGACTCTGACCTGAGTTTCAACAGTCACATTAAAACAGTTAATAAATCAGCCTACTATCACCTGAAGAACATATCTAGGATTAAAAGACTAATGTCACAGCAGGATTTGGAAAAACTTGTCCATGCCTTTATCTTGAGTAGACTCGACTACTGCAATGGTGTCTTCACAGGTCTCACTAAAAAATCTATTAGAAAGCTGCAGCTGATTCAGAACGCCGCTGCTCGAGTCCTCACTAACACTAAGAAAGTGGATCACATCAGTCCTGTTCTGAAGTCTTTACACTGGCTTCCTGTGTGTCAAAGAATAGATTTCAAAATACTGCTGCTGGTTTATAAAGCACTGAATGGTTTAGGCCCAAAATACATTACTGACCTCCTGCTAAACTATGAACCATCCAGACCTCTCAGGTCTTCAGGGACTGGTCAGCTTTCTGTCCCCAGAGTCAGAACTAAACATGGTAAAGCAGCGTTCAGTTATTATGCTCCAAATATCTGGAACAAACTCCCAGAAACCTGCAGGTCCGCTGCAACTCTGACTACTTTTAAATCCAGGCTGAAGACTTTTCTTTTTGTCGCTGCTTTTATTTGAACTATTTATATTTTAGACTGCACTGTAACTTTTATCCATGTATTTTCTTAATGTTTATTTGATTAGCTTTTCTTTTTTAATGCTTAATGTCTTTCATTTTTTTTTTTTTTTGTAAAGCACTTTGAATTGCCTTGCGTTGAAAAGTGCTCTATAAATAAACTTGCCTTGCCTTGCCTTCTCGGCGATTACCGTAAATACGCTATTAATCGCTCACTCAAAAATGAAGCGCTCCTCATTTGACCAGACGGCTGAGTTGACCGCAGTGGTGAATGGCGATGCTAATAAGCTAGTTAGCATACATTTAAAACCATATCTATGGTAAAGAGCACCAACACAACAACTCAAACCGTCTTAAAGACAACTGGTGTAATAAATAACTAACATAAAGTCAGCTGAGCATTACAAATCAACTGTTACTCCCCAGAGCCGAACTGGAATTATAACTGTAGCCGATAGCCGTTAGCTTTCAGACTTTAGCTTTTAGACTGTAGCTGTTAGACTGTAGCTGTTATACTGTAGCTGTTAGACTGTAGCTGTTATACTGTAGCTGTTAGCCTTTATTTAAAGATAGATTGAGACTATTTTTGTCGCACATTTTAAAGTTTTTTTGTGAGTTTCTTTCCTCCAAGATTATAGCTGTTGTGTTAAATAAGATAACTTCTGATTCGTGATTAACTGTAAGCTAAGAGGTGTAAATACACTTAATGAAACCTCTGCAGGTGTTTTAATCCACTCACCTCTTCTTTTCTCCTTCTTCTTCTCCTCTTGGTTTTTGAGGATTGCAAAGAACTTTAAAGGTGCATCTTCTTCTTCTCTCGGTTTTGGGCGGATTGCAAAGAACTTTAAAGGTGCATACCGCCACCTACTGTACATGAGTGTGAAGGTCCAGAGTCTGAAACCCGCCCCCTGCTTCCTGTCTGATCATCTACACCAGGGGTGCCCACACTTTTTTGGCTGGTGAGCTACTTTTGAAATGACCAGATCACCGAGGTCTACCAACCAAAAATAAAATCCCAAATTGCAAGGGTTGCTGAATAACACGTTTTATTTATACATGGGACAACGACAATAGGGCTGCAACAAACGACTCATTTGATAATCGATTAATCTTTCGATTAATGAAACGATTAATCGACTATTCGGACTATTACTGTCCGCCTTGCACAATTTCTCAAGCGCTCTTATTTAGCCATCAACTTTTAGATGTAGCTTGAGGTTGCTTTAGGCATGTGGAAACTAACAATGAAGACAATAAAGATGAATACTTGATTCAAAAATACATATTATTAAATTAACTTAACAAATTGTGAACAAAATTAACAATGCTTTTTATTTAAATTAAATAAATAATATTTCACATCAAAAGAAACAACAGTGTTTTAACAAATGGTATTAAATAATCTGATGACAGAACTGTGAACAGAATAGCTGAAACTTTAACAACATAAAGAGTAACTCAGTTTCCTCTAATCATTAACCCATGTTTGTATAATGGAGTTAGCTCCGTGTGGTGCTGCTAGCATAACACCTGACGTGGAAACGTTCCTCGTGGACGGGGCTACAGAGCTGCTAGAAAGACAGTGGAACCCGGTGCTTCCTCCGTCTGGATGTGGAGCACTTTTGATAAATGTTTAGACACACTGCTCGTGTTACCGCCCTCACATGCTGAACTCTCTTGGCAAGGAGCCTTGTCCACCTCGAGACGGGTAACATTTAACCACACCTTGGAGCGCTTCTCTCCGCCATCTCCTCCGTGTGTGTGTTGCTGCATGTAGCAGCTGCGTGTGTGTAACTGCCCCGCCCCCTCGCACACAGACCGGGGAGAGAGATCTAGGCTGGATTCTTTCACACACACATACGGGTTTTGGGCCGACGGCGACACCGTACTTCCGGTATCCGCCATTTTACGCAAGGTGCAAGCAGGCCGAGGTTTTAGCCGTGTTACTTACTTGTTGGATACAATACTTTGAAGATGGTGAAGTGGTGTAGTGCTGGGACTTGTGGAAATCATCATTCGATGACAGATAGTGATGGAAAATCCAAGTTTTCTTTCTTCAAGTTCCCCAGTCACGAAAAACAGCCAGGACGGAGGGCCCAGTGGGCGAGAGCTTGCGCTCGCGTCGATGCCATCACTCACAAGCCGTGGAGAAACCCAAGGACACGTGCAATATGTGTACATCTGTAGCTCGGCCGCCTAGCTTATTTCCTTTTCTGTCTCTCGGCTGTAGTGATAATAGGGACGACAGCTGCTAGCTGCTCGTCTAGAGAGCCAGGCCTGACGCTTGACCAGCCGCACCCCTCCCCCTCCGGCTCCTTACCTGCTGCGCCGCAAGGTGAAGAAGTACTGGACACTGGGAATGAAAGCAGCAACAGGTCTCCTCCTCACGCTACGCCTACGGGTGAAATTATCCTCTGGAGCGTTTTCCGACTGATCGGGCAAACTATTTTTGAAAACATTGAGGACGCCAATATCAAATGATACATCCTTAAAATGGGCCCATGCAAACCCAAAGGTCCATTTCCCAAAGACAAGGATAACCGTTGCTTTTCAGAAAGCTATTACACCTCCACCACTAAAGTTGGGATGACATGTCCACGCAGCTGGATGTGCTATTCCCCAAAATTGGACTGCTGCTACTGTGAGCCTGGCTGGCTTTTTGCCAACCGAAACGCACCGTTCTACAACAATGCATGGGTAAACGGAATAAAAGACTGGAAACATCTTTCTACTAAAATGGAGAGGCATGAATCCACTCAAATACACCTTGGTGTATGCGTAGTATATGAGCAGTGGAAAACCAACGGCACAATAGACGCTGACATGGAGAGGAATGTGCGTAATGCTGCCCACTTTTGGAGACAGGTCGTGGAGCGCATTGTTAATGTAACTCTCACTCTAGCTTCAAGCAACTTGGCATCCAGGGGCCATCGAGAGGTTCTAGGTCAGGGAAAAGCTGGCAACTTTTTTCAATAATAGAATTATTGGCTCGCTACGACCCTGTTTTGAAAGAGCTAATCAACCGACCAGAAGGGTCAGTGAAATACCTCAGTCACCAGATTCAAGATGAGATTATTTACATATTATCTCAACGTGTGAAAGCTGACATCATTGATGAAATAAACGAAGCCCCATTTTATTCCGTCATCATGGACACAACGCAAGATGTGTCAAAGATAGACCAGTTGAGTCAGGTTTACCGTTACATAACTGTTGTTAAGAACGACATGGATATTGCAACAGATGTACAGATCAATGAAGTCTTTTTGGGTTTTGAAGTGACTGAAGGTTCATCAGCTTCAGAGCTTGAAAACAAAATCCTTGGTTCTATAGAGAAAGACGGATTAGATCTGTCTAAATGTCGCGGACAGGGCTATGATGGGGCGGCTAATATGAGTGGTGTGTATTCAGGCGTGCAAGCAAGAATAGCGGAGAAGGAGCCCCTTGCTCACTATGTTCATTGCACTGCTCATAATCTCAACCTAGCACTCAACGACTCTGTTAAAAATGTCCCTGGAGTGAAGCAGTTCTATGACACTGTAGAGACGCTCTACAACTTGTTTGGTCACAGTATCAAACGATGGGCATTGCTCAGTGAGTTAATGACGCCAGAGAGCAGAACTCTCACATTAAAACGCTTATGTCGCACTCGCCGGTCATCTCGCCATGATGCGCTTGTTGCGTTAAGGCACAGATATGGAGACATTATAAAAGCCCTCGTCAAAATATCCCTTACCAGTGACAAAAAGGATGAGCGCAATGAAGCAAGTGCACTCAAGAATGCCATAAGCAAATTTCGCTTTCTGTTTTTGGTCAACATGCAGTCAGATTACATTTTTCTCATAAACACAATTTTATAATCGGTCTGAAGTATCTGTTTTAAGGCAATGAGCTGCAGATTAAATAACATAACACTGATTGAGAGCTTGGATGAAGAAGTTGTAGGGTTTTTACAACAGTTTCAAGAATCAGTTTTTATTTATTTATTCTTGAGTGACTTTACTGATTTCTAGTGTGGTGCGTAAGGCAATACCTCATTTAGAGTGAGGGGCACCAGCCCTTCATGCATGTCACCCTCGGTGAGAATAGTTCGTATTTTCCCTCTAGTTTGGAGAAATATTATTTTATCATATCTTTGTTCAGCGGTATCAACCAATCATCTAATCCTAGAGTTATTACATACAAGCCATACATCATATGATATATTTTTGTACACCTTATGGGTACATGGAGGATTTGTATTTATTTAATGCAACGTTATGGGTTTTACATGTCCTGTTCAGAATAGGGTAATCATTGCAATATTGAACTCACTCCCTCCTTTGAGCATGTTATGCTCAAAGGAGGGAGTGTCATGATTATACAGATATGTTGATTTCAGCGACGTTGTAGTTAATAAATAATAACATGTAGTTAATAATAGGTCTCATAACGACAAAAGGTATGCCGAAGCTTGGGCCTCCTCCAAGGAGGGAGTGGTCCAGTTTTAGATATTAGACGAATAGAAGTGATGAATATGTCAGAACTCTGAGTAATATTATCCAAGTTTTGTCTACGCAGGCTAGGAAAGCTACAGAGATACCAGACGAGACTCCAGAAGAGACTCCTGTTCGGCCAGGTGATTGGGTGAGGGTGAAAGTTCACAAAGTGAGCTGATCCCGGTGGACGGAACAGTGAGAAGTTGTAATGAACTTCACACGCGCTCCGGTTTAAAGGTAAAGACAAAGGAGCAAATTGACACCACCTCACACATGGTCACCCTTCACCGGCAACTTCCAGAACATTATTGGGAGTTAGGACTGATTTGGCAGAGCTGGAACAAAACAATAAATAGAAATAAGATAAAGACAGAAACAGCTCAAAAGACGAATTGTCTATATATTTTTATAGATTGTACACTAAAGTGAAAACCTATTTTTTGTTTTACATCTGAAAAAGAGTCCAATTTTAGTATACGTTATTATAGTACTCATTATTTAAATTCTGTAACTGACACAACCAGAGAGAAAATAGAGATCATGTCAAGAACAAAGCCAAAGCAATGGTGGGGTCCCCTAGGGATGAGAGTCAGAATAGCATTGTTGATTGAGCTCATTACACTGGGCACCTTTCTGGTTGGATTGGGAGTACAATAAGTAAGACTTGGATCCATTAGTTCACTCATAGAGAATGCCCACATCACTAACAGAACTCCAGCTGTGTTTCAGAGACTTTCACCCAGAGCCAGAAGATCAGCTGAGCAACAGGAGGAGGAGTTAGGAATAGG